>NW_028319487.1:377500-457500 GCF_062004578.1 Staurois parvus | reverse complement strand
TTCAATTTTTTTTTGCATTTTGTAATAAATGGGATTTCACAGCAAAATCGATTTCACCAAAATTCACTAATTCCTACTTAGTAGTTTACTTAGTCCAAGAACTGCCTAACCCCCCCCCCCCCCAAAGAAAAATACATCATGTATATTTCCTTACTGAAATTGTTAATAATTATTGAACTAAGGAAGTGTGTGTGTGTATATATATATATATTCAGATATATCCACTGATAAAAAGAAGGGAAGGTATAGGTTATAAAGTTATAGACCAGGAAGTTATTGAAAGGGAAGGTATAAGGGAAGACAAAGGATTGAAAGGTATAGCTGGGGAAGATATAGGAAGGGAAGGTAAAGAATGGAGGTATAGGATGGGCAGGTATAAGAAGAGAAGGTATAGGAAGGAAAGGGATCAGACGGGAAGGTATAGAAGAGGAAGGCATAGAATGGGAAGGTATAGGACAGGAAGGTATTGAAAGGGAAGGTATGGGACAGGAAGGTATAGGAAGGGAAGGTAAAGAATGGAAGGAATAGGATGGGAAGGTATAAGAAGTAAAGGTATAGAATGGGAAGGTATAAGAAGGGAAGGTCTAGAGAGGGTATAGGAAGAGAAGGTATAGGACAGGAAGGTATTGGAAGGGAAGGTATAGGAAGGGAAGGGAAGGTAGAGTGTAGGAAGGTATAGGAAGGGAAGGTATAGAATGGGAAGGTATAGAATGGGAAGGTGTAAGAAGGGAAGGTCTAGGAAGGGTATAGGAAGGGAAGGTATAGGACAGGAAGGTATTGGAAGGGAAGGGAAAGAATGGAAGGTATAAGAAGTAAAGGTATAGGAAGGGAAGGTATAGGATGGGAAGGTATAGGAAGGGATGGGAAAGAATGGAAGTTTTGGAAAGGGAAGGTAAAGAATGGAAGGTATAGGAAGGGATGGTAAAGAATGAAAGAATAAAAGGTATAGGAAGGGAAGGTAAAGAATGGAAGGTATAGGAAGGGAAGGTAAAGAATGGAAGGTTTAGGAATGGAAGGTGAAGAATGGAAGGTTTAGGAATGGAAGGTAAAGAATGGAAGGTATAGGAAGGGAAGGTAAAGAATGGAAGGTATAGGAAGGGAAGGTAAAGAATGGAAGGTTTAGGAATGGAAGGTAAAGAATGGAAGGTATAGGAAGGGAAGGTAAAGAATGGAAGGTATAGGAAGGGAAGATATAAAATGGTAAAATATAAAATGGGAAGATTTTGGAAGGGAAGGTTTAGGACAAGCAGGTATAGTAAGAAAAGGTATAGGAAGAAGAAATCATTCTGATGGGAATGTGATGTATATGCATACAGTGGGTAAATATCGAAGAACAATGACATGGGCCCCCCTGACTTTGTGGATCCGGGGTCCTTCCATACCTCCTGTTACCATTCTTAGTATTTTGCTATCTCTGGACACGTTCCCCGGCTGTGGAAAGGAGACGGGCCCTATGCTCAGCCATTAATCCTCCCTTGTTACATCCATAGGTAATGAGCCTGTGATTGCCCGCCATGAAACATGTCACAATCCCCCCAGAAGATTTCATCTGTGGACTAATTGTCGGTTTAAGGTTTTTAGGCACAGCGTCGCCATGTCATCTGCCGCAAATCTCTGTGACAAATGCAGCTGTCGGGGAACCACGGACTAAGTGAATTAAGCTCAACCAAGAAAATTGACATTAAGGGCCTGATAGTCACATTCTACAAAGAGACCTCTATTTCCCAATTCTCCCAGGAGTGACTGGGGCCAGACCAGGGGCCCCTGAGGACCAGGCAGAGGTCCATTTATGAGGACTGTCTTGAGTTATGCTGTTTATAAAAAAAAAAATTGTTCCATCGGTTTATGAATGTTTAGAATGGGAGATCAGGACACTAAAGTGAAAAAAATAAATAAATGTAAACAATTCATTTAATGATGTATTAATATCACAGATCTGCATAATTTGGGTCTTTTATGTCTGTCTGGAGTCCAGCTTTAAATTTTAGGCAGCAGTTCCCACAATGAAGAAGTTATCAGTGTTTGTGAAAGTTGTGAAATGTTGGTAATTGTGCAAATGTAAAATGATTGTACTGGGGGCGGGGGGGGGGGGGGGGCGACAGTGCTGGCAATGCGGTGACCATCATAAAGGGACGGAGGTAGTAGTAGTGAAACTGTTCTTAAAGTGGAGTGGAGAGTGATGCATGATGGATGAAGGTGTCTGCCCAGCAAGGTGGGGGTGGGGGTGCCTCTTCCAGCTGAACAGAAGAGATCCTAGACTTGGCCTTGTGGGATGTCAGATTGGATGATAAATAGCAGAGCTCTGTCTGCTGAGCCGGTCAAGTCTAACAGGATTAGGAAATTACATTTTATTTTAACATTTCTCCTTGAAATGATTACAAACTAGGCATTGCAAAATGTCTTCATCCTGTAAATATCTTCTCTCTGCATTTAACACTCCCTTAACCTCACAACCCCAACCATCACATTCTCAACCATCACATTCTCAACCATCACATTCTCAACCGCAGCATCCCCAACCATCGCATCCCCAGCCATCACATCCCCAACCATAGCATCCCCAGCCAACACATTTCCAACCCTCACACCCCCAACCATCACATTCTCAACCATCACATTCTCAACCATCACACCCCCAGTCATTGCATCCCCAACCATAGCATCCCCAGCCATCACATTTCCAACCCTCACACCCCCAACCATCACATTCTCAACCATCACATTCTCAACCATCACACCCCCAGTCATTGCATCCCCAACCATAGCATCTCCAATCATTGCATCCCCAACCATAGCATCACCAATCATTGCATCCCCAACCATCACATCCTCAACCAACACATCGATAGCCATCACACCCCTAACCATTGCATCCCCAATCATTGCATCCCCAACCATCACATCCCCAACCATCACACACCCAACCATCACACACCCAACCATCACATCCCCAACCATCGCATCCCCAACCATCGCATCCCCAACCATCGCATCCCCAACCATCGCATCCCCAATCATTGCAACTCCAACCATCACATCCTCAACCATCACATCCCCAGCCATCACATCCCCAGCCATCACATCCCCAACCATCGCAACCCCAACCATCGCATCCCCAACCATCGCATCCCCAACCATCGCATCCCCAACCATCGCATCCCCAACCATTGCATCCCCAATCATTGCAACTCCAACCATCACATCCTCAACCATCACATCCCCAGCCATCGCATCCCCAGCCATCGCATCCCCAGCCATCGCATCCCCAGCCATCGCATCCCCAGCCATCGCATCCCCAGCCATCGCATCCCCAACCATCGCATCCCCAACCATCGCATCCCCAACCATTGCATCCCCAATCATTGCAACTCCAACTATCACATCCCCATCCATCGCATCCCCATCCATCGCATCCCCATCCATCGCATCCCCATCCATCGCATCCCCAACCATCGCATCCCCAACCATAGCATCCCCAATCATTGCAACTCCAACTATCACATCCCCATCCATCACATCCCCAACCATAGCATCCCCAATCATTGCAACTCCAACCATCACATCCCCATCCATCACATCCCCAACCATTGCTTCCCCAACCATAGCATCCCCAATCATTGCAACTCCAACCATCACATCTTCAACCATCACATCTTCAACCATCACATCCCCAGCCATCACATCCCCAGCCATCACATCCCCAGACATCACATCCCCAGCCATCACATCCCCAGCCCTCCCAACCATCAACCATTGCATCCTCAACGATCACATTCCCATCCATTACACCCGCAACCATCACATCCTTGACCATCACATGCCCAACCATCACGTGCACAGCCATCACATCCCCAACCATCACACCCCCATTCATCACACATCCAAGGATCAGTTTGTCAACGATCACACCTCCAACCATCACACACCCAAGGATTACATTCTCAACCATCACACCCTCAACATCACATCTCCAACTATCACATTCTCAACCATCACATCCTCAACCATCACACCCCCAACTATCACAACACTAACCATCACATGCCCTACCATCCCACCCCAAACCACCACACCCCTAACTATCACACCCCCCAACTATTACATCCTCAACCATCACATGCCCAACCATCATACCCTCAACCATCACATCTCCAACCATCACATCTCCAACTATTACATTCTCAACCATCACATCCCCAATGATCACATCCCCTATCATCACACCGCCAACCATCGCACCCCCAACCATCGCACCCCTAACCATTACACCCTCAACCATCGCATCCTCAACCATCACATCCCAAACCATCACACCTCCAACCGTCACATTCTCATCCATCACACCCGCAACCATCACATCCCCAATGATCACATCCCCTACCATTACACCCCCAACCATCGCACCCCCAACGATCACATCCCCTACCATTACACCCCCAACCATCGCACCCCCAGCCATCACATCTTCAACCATTACATTCTCAATCATTACATCCCCAACCATCACATTCTCAACCATCACATCCCTAACGATCACATCCCCTACCATCACACCCCCAACCATCACACGCCCAACCATCACATCCTCAACCATTACACACCCAACCATCACATCCCCAATGATCACATCCCCTACCACTACACCCGCAACCACCACACAGCCAACCATCGCACCCCCAACCATCACATGTCCAACCATTACATCCCCAACCATCACATCCCCAACCATCACATCCCCAACGATCACATCCCCAACCATTGCATCCCCAACCATAGCATCCCCAATCATTGCAACTCCAACCATCACATCCTCAACCATCGCATCCCCAACCATCGCATCCCCAACCATCGCATCCCCAACCATCGCATCCCCAACCATCGCATCCCCAACCATCGCATCCCCAACCATTGCATCCCCAACCATCGCATCCCCAACCATTGCATCCCCAACCATAGCATCCTCAATCATTACATCCCCAACCATCACATCTCTCAACCATCACATCCCCAACCATCACATCCCCTACCATCACATCCTCAACCATTACACACCCAACCATCACATCCCCAATGATCACATCCTCTACCACTACACCCGCAACCACCACACAGCCAACGATCGCATCCCCAATGATCGCATCCCCAACGATCGCATCCCCAACAATCGCATCCCCAACCATAGCATCCCCAATCATTGCAACTCCAACCATCGCATCCTCAACCATCGCATCCCCAACCATCGCATCCCCAACCATCGCATCCCCAACCATCGCATCCCCAACCATCGCATCCCCAACCATTGCATCCCCAACCATAGCATCCTCAATCATTACATCCCCAACCATCACATCTCTCAACCATCACATCCCCTACCATCACACCCCCAACCATCACATCCTCAACCATTACACCCCCAACCATCACACGCCCAACCATCACATCCTCAACCATTACACACCCAACCATCACATCCCCAATGATCACATCCCCTACCACTACACCCGCAACCACCACACAGCCAACCATCGCACCCCCAACCATCACATGTCCAACCATTACATCCCCAACCATCACATCCCCAACCATCACATCCCCAACGATCACATCCCCAACCATTGCATCCCCAACCATAGCATCCCCAATCATTGCAACTCCAACCATCACATCCTCAACCATCACATCCTCAACCATCGCATCCCCAACCATCGCATCCCCAACCATCGCATCCCCAACCATTGGATCCCCAACCGTCGCATCCCCAACCATTGCATCCCCAACCATAGCATCCTCAATCATTACATCCCCAACCATCACATCTCTCAACCATCACATCCCCAACCATCACATCCCCAACCATCACATCCCCTACCATCACATCCTCAACCATTACACACCCAACCATCACATCCCCAATGATCACATCCTCTACCACTACACCCGCAACCACCACACAGCCAACGATCGCATCCCCAACGATCGCATCCCCAACGATCGCATCCCCAACAATCGCATCCCCAACCATAGCATCCCCAATCATTGCAACTCCAACCATCGCATCCTCAACCATCGCATCCCCAACCATCGCATCCCCAACCATCGCATCCCCAACCATCGCATCCCCAACCATCGCATCCCCAACCATTGCATCCCCAACCATAGCATCCTCAATCATTACATCCCCAACCATCACATCTCTCAACCATCACATCCCCTACCATCACACCCCCAACCATCACATCCTCAACCATTACACACCCAACCATCACATCCCCAATGATCACATCCTCTACCACTACACCCGCAACCACCACACAGCCAACGATCGCATCCCCAACGATCGCATCCCCAACGATCGCATCCCCAACGATCGCATCCCCAACGATCGCATCCCCAACCATTGCATCCCCAACCATTGCAACTCCAACCATCACATCCCCAGCCATTGCATCCCCAACCATTGCATCCCCAACCATAGCATCCTCAATCATTGCAACTCCAACCATCACACCCCCAACCATCACACGCCCAACCATCACATCCTCAACCATCACAAGTCCAACCATCACATTCTCAGCCATCACATCCCCAATGATCACATCCCCTACCACCACACCCCCAAACACCATACCCCCAACCATCGCACCCCCAACCATCACATCCTCAACCATTACACACCCAACCATCACATCCCCAATGATCACATCCTCTACCACTACACCCGCAACCACCACACAGCCAACCATCACATCCCCAACCATCACATTCTCAGCCATCACATCCCCAACGATCACATCCCCAACGATCACATCCCCAACCATTGCAACTCCAACCATCACATCCCCAGGCATCACATCCCCAACCATTGCATCATCCCCAACCATTGCATCCCCAACCATAGCATCCTCAATCATTGCAACTCCAACCATCACACCCCCAACCATCACACGCCCAACCATCACATCCTCAACCATCACAAGTCCAACCATCACATTCTCAGCCATCACATCCCCAATGATCACATCCCCTACCATCACACCCCCAAACACCATACCCCCAACCATCGCACCCCCAACCATCACATGCCCAACCTTCACATCCTCAACCTTCACAAGCCCCACCATCACATCCCCAACCACCACACGCCCAAACACCACACCCCCAACCACCACACCCCCAACCATCACACGCCCAATCTTCACACCCTCAACCATCACATCCTTAAGCATAACATGCCCAACCATCTCTCATTTCCAGATGGTTCTTTGGGATTTATTTTCTTTCCTTTGAACCCTAAAGCTGAAGTTTAATTTGTTTTTATTTGCCTTTCCTGGTTCCTCCCTCCCAACTCATGAAATCTTTCTAATTTAATTTCATAGCTTTTTTTTTTAGACCCAGTGATGTGGGCCACTGGGTCTCTGCGTTTTTCTATGCTGTGCAGGCAGATCATGACTAGTGGGAGGGGCTGGCGCAGGGTGCTTACACAGCTCTCTGATAACATCACAGCACCCTGCCTCAGCATGCCTCGCATCTGTCCTCTGCCCTGATGCAAGCTGTGGGCTGGCTCTTGGGAGGAGTAATGCAAATATCAAAATGCTTTCATGAATGGAGGAGCGGGCATTCCTAGCCAGGCTGCATTTGCATAGGCAGTGACCTCATGTGATGCTGAGCCTTTATTATTGAAGGAACTGAAATCCAATGCATGAAAAGGGTGGGACAGGGACAGTGGTGGACTGACAACTCATGGGTCCCCCAGACAAAAGGGGATCATGGGGCCCCTGTGTCCTCACCCACACTCAAACCACTTCCAAAAAAGCCTATGAAAGGTACCAGGGGCATCTCATGGGGCCCCCTACTGACCAGGGGCGGAGTGACCATTTGGAAACTTGGGCACTGCCCGAGGGCCCAGGGTCAGTAGCTGGCCCCATGAGATGCCCCTGGTACCTTTTTCATAGGCTTTTTTGAGTTTGGGCAAGGACACAGGGGCCCCATGATCCCCTATTGCCCGGGGGCCCCATGTGTTGTCATTCCGCCCCTGCTACTGACACCAGGCCCAAATGGTCAGTCCGCCCCTGGCAGGGGACCATCAGCCAGGAAATGAGGCGGCTCTCCATATGACTTGCTGCAGTTTCTAATGCACACTGTGAGACGCTCACAGTGTGCAGTGAAATCAAAGGAAGCCGTTTTAGAAGAGGAGAGTTGCTTTTTTTGCATTGTTATTTCTTCCCTGTTAAATCATCCTGTCCAGCAGTCTATGGGCCTCCCTCATCATATCTTCCTTCCCCCTCATTCAACTCCCTCGACTCATCAGGGGGTCCCGGCACTCGCTCTCCATAGCCCCCTTAATCCCCGTGATTACCGGCATAATGGCATTCTGGATTTACTGCAATCCCATATCTATTACAGCGCGGTCTCTGCGGAGAACATGATGTAAGCGCGAGGCGCGTTAACGGCGTCCTGGGTGCGTCACCGTGAGTCCGCATTATTCGGGGATTTGTGTTTGGACGGAAGGTGTCAGTCGATCTCCCAGGGCTCGGGGGCCCCCGTCTTGTTAATGTGACCACTTATGGGCTTGTTGGGGGCTTTGTGTGATCCTGCAGATGGAGTTCTCCATCATATCTCAAATGCTATAATCTATCTAGGAATCGAGGCATATGTTGATGTGCTGATTTATCCCAGGTATAGGGTCGATTTTTTAAAAGTTTGCTTTGTGAATGCCTCAAAAATCGTGTAACAAACAATTTCTGTAATGTGTGTAATAGTTTCATTGTTTTCTTTTGCTGGTTGGATGTAACATTCCCTATCGTTCGACCCCAAGAGAAAAATAGTTTAAGAACATTCAGCCGTGAGAGTTAATAGGCTAAGAACATTCGACCAGCAGGGGAAACACTATGAGGAAGACTTCTGCACTGTGTATAGTCTATGGAAAATCTTGGTTGAACCAATGGGTGTTCATCCGAACAAATCTCCAGCTGCAATGTAAAGTGAGGCATTTATCGGTTGTATTATTACCATTGCCGAATGTGACAGCTTCCTCCTGGTTGTTAGGGAGCCGGTATCCGCCAGCATCCTAGCAACCAGCACTTACAGCACTCAATCAGGGATTCCCGACAGGTGGATGTAAACAAACAGCAGGGATAGTGTTAAAAATAAAAACAGTGTGAAGTCCCCCCCCCCCCAAATTTATACAAGGCCCTTTAGGGCTTGTATGAATTTTAAGGGGGGAGCCCATGAAAAAAAAAATGGCATGGTGTTCCCCCCTAAAATCCTGTACCAGACCCTGTGAGTCTGGTATGGATTTCAAGGGGGAACCTCATGCAAAAAAAAAAAAAAGTGTGAGGTCCCCCCAAAATGCATAGGTGACCAGAGAAAGGAGAACCCCCATCTTAAACTGTACCAGGCCACATGCCTTCAACATGGGAGGGAGGTTCCCTGCCAGGGGGGACCCCCTGGAAAAGCATCTTGTCCCTATGTTGATGAGAACAAGGGCCTCTTCCCCATAACTCTTGCCCAGTGGTTGCGGGTGGAGGGCTTATCGAGATTCGGAACCTTCAACATAAAGGGTGGCCTCTGACAAGATGGAGGGCCTCTGGCATGAAGGTGTGGCTCTGATATAATGGGGGGAATCTGACATGGTGGGGGGAGGCTCTGATGTAATGGGGGGAACTGGCATGAAGGTGGGGCTCTGATGTGATGGTGCTGCTCTGACATGTTGGGGGGACCTTTGATGTGATGGTAGGCCTCTGATGTGAAGGGAGTATATTTCTGATGGGAAGGGGGGCTCTGATGTGAAGGGAGGATTCTTACATGAAGGTGGGGCTCTGCTGGTATGAAGGAGGGGCTCTGATGTCATGGGACGCTGGCATGAAGGGGGGTTCTGATATAATGGAGGGACTTTGATGTGATGGGGGGACCTCTGATGCGATGGGGGGACCTTTGATGTGATGGTGGACTTCTGATGTGATGGGGGAACCTTTGATGTGATGGTGGACCTCTGATGTGATTGTAGGCTTTAAATGTGAAGGAGGAGGATTCTGATGTGATAAGGGGACCTTTGATGTGATGGGAGGACCTCTGATGTGATGGGAGGACCTTTGATGGGGTGGTGGACTTCTGATGTGATGGGGGGACCTTTGATGGGGTGGTGGACGTCTGATGTGATGGGGGGACCTTTGATGTGATGGTGGACCTCTGATGTGATGGGGGGACCTTTGATGTGATGGTGGACCTCTGATGTGATTGTAGACCATAAATGTGAAGGAGGAGGATTCTGATGGGATGGGGGTTTCTAATGTGAAGAGGGGACTCTGACTTGATGGGGAGACCTCTGATGTGATGGGGGGACCTTTGAAGTGATGGTGAACCTCTGATGTGTTGGGGGGACCTTTGATGTGATGGTGGACCTCTGATGTGATTGTAGGCCATAAATGTGAAGGAGGAGGATTCTGATGGGATGGGGGTTTCTAATGCGAAGAGGGGACTCTGACTTGATGGGGAGACCTCTGATGTGATGGGGGGACCTTTGAAGTGATGGTGAACCTCTGATGTGATGGGGGGACCTTTGACGTGATGGTGGACCTCTGATGTGATTGTAGGCCGTAAATGTAAAGGAGGAGGATTCTGATGGGATGGGGGTTTCTAATGCGAAGAGGGGACTCTGACTTGATGGGGAGACCTCTGATGTGATGGGGGGACCTTTGAAGTGATGGTGAACCTCTGATGTGATGGGGGGACCTTTGACGTGATGGTGGACCTCTGATGTGATTGTAGGCCATAAATGTAAAGGAGGAGGATTCTGATGTGATGGGGGGACCTTTGATGTGATGGTGGACCTCTGATGTGATGGGGGGACCTTTGATGTGATGGGAGGACCTCTGATGTGATGGGAGGACCTGTGATGGGGTGGTGGACCTCTGATGTAATGGGGAGACCTTTGATGTGATGGTCAACCTCTGAGATGATTGTAGGCCCTAAATGTGAAGGAGGAGAACTGATGGGATTGGGGTTTCTAATGTGAAGAAGGGACTCTGACTTGATGGGGGGACCTTTGATGAGAAGGGGGGCTTCTGATATAAAGTTTATTTCTTCAAGGCCATCGGGTTGATCAGTCCCATTTTACGTTGTAGACTGGAGTACCTCCAGATGATTCTGCATAGCTTTAAAGGGTGCTGCCAATGAAAAAACGTTTAGAAATACTGATTTAGATCCCATGATGCTGTTTCTTTTTTTTTTCCAGGCAAGAAACGACTTTTTTTTTCCCTTTAAAACACCGTGACTTGGTAATGCCCTACTGATTCAGGCAAAAAAACATTAAGGACAGGTCCACTTCATTTACATTTGATGTTGCAGATTATGCCGTTGCTGCCTCTCAGGGTTAATTCGGCTCGTTTTGGACCATCTCGCGATTGTGTCAGTGTGACTCCTTTTTGGCTCCGCGTCCTACGGGCCATGAATCACGTCTGATGAGGCAAGGTCACTAAATCGTCATGAGATATCTCCTCCCTGCCAAGGCTCTGGGCCGCGTCCCTCCCTGTCACAGCTCATCAGCGGACCCAGCTGGACCCAGCGGCGGCAGCGGCGGTTCCTGATGAGCTGGCGGATGCTGCAGATTACTCCGCACAAACTGCAAAATAGGTTTTTCGCGCGCTGATTGCTTAATGGGCTCCCGGGGATTTAGTGGGAATTAAACCCCATTAGCAGCGGGCCAACAATGCCATCGCACTGCAATATGGTGCCCGCGTCGGTGCCAACTTGTAACAGGATCAGGCTGTGAGGCTGCCGGGTGGTTTTTCTTCGGAAAGCATGCCCGGAGGATGGTGTATCTCAGTTTTCGGGAGGGAAGGACACCTGTTCCTTTCTTATTTCCTTCCCTCTGCCAGTGACGGCTTAATTAACAGTTTAATGTGAGTTTTTGGCCTGGATTTCAAACCCCTACCTGCCGTTAAAAGGAAAAATACTTCAGCTTTTTTTCAAACGCAACTGCGTCCCTAAACCTACATGGTGGCTCACACCTGGTCCTAAATTGGAGCCAAGAACCTCCTGTCCCTCTTCGCTCCTCAACGGTCCCTCTTTAAGGTCTGATGAATCGATCCGTGGAAATAATTTCAATGGAAAATGATCGTCTGAGTTATTTAATATACTCCGAAATGGGTTCAGCTTTATGGAGGCTAAAGCATTAGAGAAGTTAATGTTTGTTTACCGAGTACGATGAAGCTGTGTTCACTTCAATCATCCGAATCTGCAGGAGAAGTCAAAAATGTTCTTCTAATTTTTTTCCTTCCCTGGTTTCGACACCTCATCAACATGCTAATGAGATTTTTGAATAAAATCATTCCGTTTTTATTGCATTCCTCATTTTCGACCCAGTGATGTCATCCAGTTGCTTGATGACTGCTGCACATGTATGGAGCTACCTTTTCCAGGCCCAGCTAAATAACAAAAAAGAATGTTCGGTGATTATACTGGCCAGAAGATAATTTCATATGTATCTTTGTGTTGGCTCAGAGCTTTACTGTAATTTAATTTCATTCCTCTTCTTAGTTCTTGTTTCCTGAGTCCTACTCAGTCATCTATCTCCCTATCCATGGACAGAGCCAAGTCTCTTCCGCCTGCCTGCACTTCTCGAGCTCAGTTCTGCTGGGGTCAGCAGCAATCTGGCCAAGAAGATGATGTAGAAGTATAAAAAAATGGAATTTTACACCCTGAGTGCTCTTCTTGCTTTGTTTTTTTATACTGATTACAGATTAGATACACTGGATGAGTGAGGAAGAGTTGTGAAGCCAGAAGATCTACCAAACTTGCAACTTGTGAAGATGGCTGGAGAAGCCAGGGAATGTCCATCAGACTGGTATCACAATGAGTAAGGATAGGTGGTGCTGAAGCCAGGAGTTGTTCCATCAGGCCGGTAAAAGGATGGGTGTTGAAGCCAAGAGATTCCCCTCAACTGGTATCAGAATGAGCGGGGATGAGTATCAAAGCCAGGAGATGTCTTGCTGGCTTACATCATGATAAGCAATGATGGATTGTGAAGCCTTGAGATTTCCAAGGCTTTCATCTGGATGAGTGAGGATGTCTGGTGAAGCCAGGGAATGTCCATCAGACTGGTATCACAATGAGTAAGGATAGGTGGTGCTGAAGCCAGGAGTTGTCCCATCAGGCTGGTATAAGGATGGGTGTCAAAGCCAAGAGATTCCCCTCAACTGGTATCAGAATGATCGGGGATGAGTGTCGAAGCCAGGGGATGTCTTGCTGGCTAACATCATGATAAGCAATGATGAGTTGTGAAGCCTTGAGATTTCCAAGGCTTTCATCTGGATGAGTGAGGATGGCTGGTGAAGCCAGGGAATGTCCGTCAGACTGGTATCAGAATGAGTAAGGATAGGTGGTGTTGAAGCCAGGAGTTGTCCCATCAGGCTGGTATAAGGATGTGTGTTGAAGCCAAGAGATTCCCCTCAACTGGTATCAGAACGAGCGGGGATGAGTGTCGAAGCCAGGAGATGTCTTGCTGGCTGACATCATGATAAGCAATGATGGGTTGTGAAGCCTTGAGATTTCCAAGGCTTGCATCTGGATGAGTGAGGATGGCTGGTGAAGCCAGGGAAAGTCTGTCAGACTTGTATCAGAAGGAGTAAGGATAGGTGGTGCTGAAGCCAGGAGTTGTCTCATCAAGCCGGTATAAGGATGGGTGTTGAAGCCAAGAGATACCCCTCAACTGGTATCAGAATGAGCGGGGATGAGTGTCAAAGCCAGCTGATGTCTTGTTGACTAACATCATGATAAGCAATGATGGGTTGTGAAGCCTTGAGATTTCCAAAGCTTTCATCTGGATGAGTGAAGGTGGCTGGTGAAGCCAGGGAATGTCCATCAGACTGGTATCAGAAGGAGTAAGGATAGGTGGTTCTGAAGCCAGGAGTTGTCTCATCAAGCCAGTATAAGGATGGGTGTTGAAGCCAAGAGATTCCCCTCAACTGGTATCAGAATGTGCGGGGATGAGTGTCGAAGCCAGGAGATGTCTTGCTGGTTAACATCATGATAAGCAATGATGGGTTGTGAAGCCTTGAGATTTCCAAAGCTTGCATCTGGATGAGTGAGGATGTCTGGTGAAGCCAGGGAATGTCCGTCAGACTGGTATCACAATGAGCAAGGATAGGTGGTGCTAAAGCCAGGAGTTGTCCCATCAGGCTGGTATAAGGATGGGTGTCAAAGCCAAGAGATTCCCCTCAACTGGTATCAGAATGTGCGGGGATGAGTGTCTAAGCCAGGAGATGTCTTGTTGGCTAACATCATGATAAGCAATGATGGGTTGTGAAGCCTTGAGATTTCCAAAGCTTTCATCTGGATGAGTGAAGGTGGCTGGTGAAGCCAGGGAATGTCCATCAGACTGGTATCAGAAAGAGTAAGGATAGGTGGTGTTGAAGCCAGGAGTTGTCCCATCAGGCTTGTATAAGGATGGGTGTCAAAGCCAAGAGATTCCCCTCAACTGGTATCAGAACGAGCGGGGATGAGTGTCGAAGCCAGGAGATGTCTTGCTGGCTGACATCATGATAAGCAATGATGGGTTGTGAAGCCTTGAGATTTCCAAGGCTTGCATCTGGATGAGTGAGGATGGCTGGTGAAGCCAGGGAATGTTCGTCAGACTGGTATCAGAATGAGTAAGGATAGGTGGTTCTGAAGCCAGGAGTTGTCTCATCAAGCCAGTATAAGGATGGTTGTTGAAGCCAAGAGATTCCCCTCAGCTGGTAAACTTTAATATCATCACAATCAGCAATGAATTAAATAGGATTAGCTAGTCGTAAGCTAGATCCACCCCTTTTAAAGAAAAGCTATCATGATAGAAACATGGAGGCCACTTTCCTTGACCTCTACTGAAGGGTCCAGCAGATATGGAGTGGGAGAGTTACTTATCTGAGCCATGTAAATTTCAGGTTAAGTTATTGAGCTCTGTGCACAACAAGCTTTTTTGCAGCCAGGCAGGTAAACATATGAAAAGGAGCGCAGGGCTCCCCCTGCTGGCTTTTAAAATACGATGGAAAGATTTTTGGCCTTATAATTTATATATATATTGAAAAAAAACAGAGTCCCTTTAGCTGTGGCAGTGCCTCCTGGGGCCGCGGCAGTGAAGGGTTTAAAGTGCAGAATGCTGAATACATTGATAGAATTCCTCTCACACACCGAGCCCAACACTTAATAACACCGAGAAAAGTCTGAATTCGGAATCCGCAGGAAAATGCCGCAGCCCGTCTGCATCTATTAGGCTAATATCGGGTGAGAAGAGCCAGGCTGCATTCAGCAGGCGGGGATTAACCCCTTCACTCCCGGGACGGGATCCAAAATCCAATACTCTCGCTGTACGCTACTCGCGCTGAGCAAACACAAGCGACGAGGCTTTAAGGCGTAATTGGGCCAGCTGGAAACATCGCCGCGGCGCCCCCCCCCCTCCGCCTTCCTGAAGCGAGATTTCATTTTCATATTTCAGACTGCACGCTATGAGCATAATAGGACATTTAGGATTTTTTTTTTTTTTCGGGAGAGGATCGGCCCCTGTTAACCTAAGTTGGGTCGGGAACAGGACAGGGTGGGGCTAAAGAGGACCTGTCACTAAAGTTCCCCTAAATCGGCGAATTATAAGCATTTCCATGTTGGTAATTAGAGTCAAAAAGAGTGCCATAAATAAAGAAGAAAAAATGCTCAGGAGCGCCCCCTAGGGCAGGGCAGTCTTACTACAATGGCCTCTGGATAGTAGGAGCATTGTGAGCGTTTCATGTTATTAGAGATTGAGAGTCTGTTGTTCTTAATCAGGAACCTGACAGTTATACTGGGAGCTGTCACTGTGCTGGGGTAGGCAGGAGAACTTACAATGTGCATAGGAACCTGTAGTGTATTGTGTAATATATATATATATAGTGGGGCAAAAAAGTATTTAGTCAGCCACCAATTGTGCAAGTTCTCCCACTTACAAAGATGAGAGAGGCCTGTAATTGGCATCATAGGGAGACCTCAACTATGAGAGACAAAATGAGAAAACAAATCCAGACAATCACATTGGCTGATCTGGAAAGAATTTATTTGCAAATTATGGTGGAAAATAAGTATTTGGTCACCTACAAACAAGCAAGATTTCTGGCTCTCACAGACCTGTACCTTCTTCTTTAAGAGGCTCCTCTGTCCTGCACTCATTACCTGTATCAATGGCACCTGTTTGAACTTGTTATCAGTATAAAAGACACCTGTCCACAACCTCAGTCACACTCCAAACTCCACTATGGTGAAGACCAAAGAGCTGTCGAAGGACACCAGAAACAAAATTGTAGACCTGAACCAGGCTGGGAAGACTGAATCTGCAATAGGCAAGCAGCTTGGTGTGAACAAATCAACTGTGGGAGCAATAATTAGAAAATGGAAGACATACAAGACCACTGATATTCTCCCTCGATCTGGGGCTCCACGCAAGATCTCACCCCGTGGGGTCAAAATGATCACAAGAACGGGGAGCAAAAATCCCAGGACCACACGGGGGGACCTAGTGAATGACCTGCAGAGAGCTGGGACCAACGTAACAAAGGCTACCATCAGTAACACACTACGCCGCAAGGGACTCAGATCCTGCAGTGCCAGACGTGTCCCCCTGCTTAAGCCAGTACATGTCCGGGCCCGTCTGAAGTTTGCTAGAGAACATTTGGATGATCCAGAAGAGGATTGGGAGAATGTCATATGGTCAGATGAAACCAAAATAGAACAGTTTGGTAGAAACACAACTCGTCGTGTTTGGAGGAGAGAGAATGCTGAGTTGCATCCAAAGAACACCATACCTACTGTGAAGCATGGGGGTGGCAACATCATGCTTTGGGGCTGTTTCTCCGCAAAGGGACCAGGACGACTGATCCATGTACAGGACAGAATGAATGGGGCCATGTATCGTGAGATTTTGAGTGCAAACCTCCTTCCATCAGCAAGGGCATTGAAGATGAAACGTGGCTGGGTCTTCCAACATGACAATGATCCCAAACATACCGCCCGGGCAACGAAGGAGTGGCTTCATAAGAAGCATTTCAAGGTCCTGGAGTGGCCTAGCCAGTCTCCAGATCTCAACCCCATAGAAAACCTTTGGAGGGAGTTGAAAGTCCGTGTTGCCCAGCGACAGCCCCAAAACATCACTGCTGTAGAGGAGATCTGCATGGAGGATGGGCCAACATACCAGCAACAGTGTGTGCCAACCTTGTGAGGACTTACAGGAAACGTCTGACCTCTGTCATTGCCAACAAAGGATATATAACAAAGTATTGACATGAACTTTTCATATTCACCAAATACTTATTTTCCACCATAATTTGCAAATAAATTCTTTCCAGATCAGCCAATGTGATTGTCTGGATTTGTTTTCTCATTTTGTCTCTCATAGTTGAGGTCTCCCTATGATGCCAATTACAGGCCTCTCTCATCTTTGTAAGTGGGAGAACTTGTACAATTGGTGGGGACTAAATACTCTTTTGCCCCACTGTGTGTATATATATATATATATATATATATATATATATACAGTATATATATATTGTGCATAATATAAATAATATTTATATTATACACAATTATATTTATATTTCTAAGTATATTGTGTGTAATATATATATATATATATATATATATATATAAATATAAATAAACAGCGCAAATTTAGATGATTAATCAATATAATAAATCATATAAAATAGGTGCATAAATTATTCGTGTTTGCCCTTAATCTTAAACAAAAACACCCAAAAGTCCATGTGCTGAAAACATAATTAAATTATAGAAATAAAAGTGCCAACTTCTTTTCTTCAGAAAATACTTTCACCTTCCACCCGTGCACAAACCAACATCGAATACACTCACCAGAACTTGGTGAGTAAAGGACCTTTAAGGAATTTTTAGGGATCCTAAACCCTCTTTGGTGCCACGCTAGGGAAAATCTTCACCCTCCGAATAGACTCCACCATCCAACCAAAAGAAAAAAACTCACATAGCATAATATTGTCACACAATAGTAACTTTTTCCAAATGGAGATTAAGGCCACTCACATGTTAAACACTTGCTAAAGGCATGTTTATTATGTATAAAAGGCTTCAGTTCCAGCAGATATACAGACTTTTCCTTCCAGGACTCTCACATCCACAGTGGAACAAAGACAGGACTCCTCTTAGACCAAACAGTGAACCAAGATGGCCGCTGGAATGCACCGCTCAGCGTGCGCTCCACTCACCGGAAATGACGTCAGGCGCATGGAGTGTGGACCGGAAATGCGTCTATATATATATATATATATATTACACACAATATACTACACAAGCCAGCAAATATGACTAGATAGGTGCAAAACGAAAACATTCATTTTGTTGCAATTCGTTATTTAACCCCTCGCCCTCCAAAGGATTTACCCCCCTCCTGACCAGGCCATTGTTTGCGATACGGCGCTGTGTTACTTTAACTGACAATTGCGCGGTCATGCAACGCCGCACCCATATGAAATTTACATCCTTTTTTACCCACAAATGGAGCTTTCTTTCGGTGGTATTTGATCACCTCTGCATTTTTTATTTTTTTCGCATCAACAAAAAAAGACGGACAATTTTGAATTAACAAAAAAAATAATTTTGACCTTTTTTGCTATTAAACGTGTCCAGTAAAAAAAAATGACAAAAATCTAATTTCGTCATAAAGTTGGGACAAAATGTATTCTTGAGACATATCTTTGCTAAAAAAAAATCCCGATACCTGTAAATGAATTGGTTTACGTGAAAGTTATAGCGTTTCTGAATGGCGGTATAGATACTGGGATTTTGTTTTTTATACTAGTAATGGTGGCGATCAGCGACTTTTAGCAGGACTGTATATATATATATATAGTTAGTTAGTTAGTCTGCCTGAAAAAAGACAAAAGTCCATCCAGTTCAACCATAGAAAAAAAAAAGTTATATTCCTACACTCACAGTTGATCCAGAGGAAGGCAAAAAAACCCAGCAAAGCACGATCCAATTTGCTCCTGCAGGGGAAAGAATTCCTTCCTGATCCCCCCGAGAGGCAATCGGATATTCCCTGGATCACCTTTACCTATAAATGTTATATCCAGTTATATTCTGTGTATCCGAGAAAGAATCCAGGACTTTCCTACAGCAATCCACTGAGCTGGACACAACCAACTCTTGAGGGAGTCTACTCCACATTCTCACAGCTCTTACTGTGAAGAAACCTTTCCGTGTTTGGAGATTAAATGTATTATCCTCCAGACGTAAAGAGCGCCCCCTTGTTGTCCTCTGTGATGACCTCAGGGTGATTAGCTCTACATTCTCCCTGAGGTGAATATATATATATTTATTTAAATGAATATCAATGCTCTCTCTCTCTCTCTATATATATATATATTCATTATATATTTTTTATGTAAATGAGTTATGTTATTTTCCTGCAGAAACCCAATAAAAAAAACCTCTGTGTTACTTTCAGCGAGCTCACAACCAGAGTTGGCTCTAATCCACTCGCTTTAAAATTCATATTAAATTATCACATATGAAAAAATAAACAAAAAAAAAAAAAAAAAAAAACACAGAAAAAGAAAGCGAAGCGCCTTCTGATTTACTGCCGTCCGAGATATTTAGCGACAAGATATTTAATAATTGAATCTGTAAATATCTGTTTAGGAACAATCTGCTACTCCCCGAGCCCGGTGGAAATGCCGCGAGATGTTTAATAGGTTAGTAAGAAAAAATAGAAACCTGTGTATTCTGTAGCGGGAGGAACAACATCGGCGTCTTTAATATTCAGGGAAGTTTCTAAGCGCGGTTCCCCCTCAGCCGCTTCAGCAGACGGCTTAATCATTGCGCTGACAGCTGGCATTCAAATAAGATGAAGAAGTCTTCGCAGTGCGTATTGTTCTCAGCCTACAGGTATAAGACCGTTCCAAAATCCACCGCCGCAATCGCGTTTTTTTTTTTCCCCCCTTTTTCTTTTCGCTCAGTTGATGCCTAAAGGTGAATGTAAATAATGGAATATGACGTACGAGCTGAAAAAGGCTTAAAAATCGATTGAATTTTAAAGGACAGCTGTGAGTGGGGGGAACTCTGGGCAAAAATTGAAAAAGTGACATCGATGGCGCGCTCTGTCTGTACAATTAACCCGGCGTTTTTCATTTTCTGAGTCACCATGAAACTTATGCCAGCCATAGCCGGGTCGAAAACCGGCCTTTTTTTTATAAAATCGGTTGTTCCGATCGGCCGACGTTACCACCAACGGTAAAAAAATCGGCCGATTTTCGTCCCGTCTACAGCCGGCATTTAATTACTTCTGTCCCATTTTGGATACAGATGGTTTTATTTGGATACAAATGGATACATTGTTGCAACCGCAAGGTTTTTCATATAAAATATAATAGCGGTCTGGAATTCTTCTTCTTTTTCGTCTTCTTCTTTTCTTCTCTTCTTCTTCTTCTTTTTCTTCTTTTCTTTTTCTTCTTCTTTTTCTTCTTTAACTTCTTTTTCTTCTTCTTTTTCCTCTTCTTCTTCTTCTTCTTCTTCTTTTACTTCTTTGTCTTCTTCTTCTTTTTAATTCTTCTTCTTCTTTTTCTTCTTCTTTTTCCTCTTCTTATTTTACTTCTTTTTCTTCTACTTCTTCTTTTTCTTTCTCTTCTTTTACTTTTTTGTCTTCTTCTTTTTAGTCCTTCTTCTTCATCTTTTTCCTCTTCTTTTTCTTTCTCTTCTTCTTTTACTTTTTTGTCTTCTTCTTTTTAGTCCTTCTTCTTCATCTTTTTCCTCTTCTTTTTCTTTTACTTCTTCTTTTACCTCTTCTTGTTCTTCTTCTTCTTTTTCCTCTTCTTCTTCTTTTTCCTCTTCTTTTTCTTCTTCCTCTTCTTCTTTTTCTTTTACCTCTTCTTCTTTTTCTTCCTCTTCTTTAACCTCTTTTTCTTCTTCTTTTCTTCTTCTTTTACTTCTTCTTTTTCTTCTTCTTCATTTTCTTTTTCCTCTTCTTCTTTTTCCTCTTCTTCTTTTTCCTCTTCTTCTTTTTCTTCCTCTTCTTCTTCTTCTTTTACTTCTTCTTTTACTTCTCTTCTTCTTCTTTTACTTCTTCTTTTCTTCTTCTTCTCCTTCTTCTTCTTGTACTTCTTTTTCTTCTTCTTTTCTTTTTCTTCTTCTTTTACTTCTTCTTTTACTTCTTCTTTTACTTCTTCTTTTTCTTCTTCTTTTACTTCTTCTTTTTCTTCTTCTTTTTCTTCTTTTGCTTCTCCTTCTTTTCTTCTTCTTCTTTTTCTTTTTTTCTCTTCTTGTAGGTCACGACTCATGCGTAGATTTTTATATTGGTAAAAAATGACGGTGCCCAACATTGCGGGAAAAATCGTCCGATTATCAAAATCGGCCGCAAATTTTCCAACTTTACTGATAAAAAAATGTGACAAAACCCCGAAAAACGGCTGACCAATTAATCCACTAGCGGTGCGAAAATCATGATGACCACACTGTTCATTTTTCAGCGAAATCGCATGGCAGCGTGGTCACCCTTGGGCTGCATTCACACCTGAACGTTTCCCAAATGCGCGACAAGACACCAAAAATTGTGCGTTTTGCTCCGCCTTTCAGAAAGGAGCTGCAATCGTGGGTCCATTAATTGCTAATGGCACCCCAAGCGCGACAAACCCCGCTACAAATGCACCAAAATGTGTACCGATAACCGCCCGATGCTCCGTGACCGAAAAGGTTCTGGAGCCATTATGGTGGTGTTTGTCACTGAAAAAAAAAAAAGAAAAACCTGCGTGGGAGGGTGTGAATGGTGTCTTAGGCCGGCTATAAATCAGTCGAAAATCGAAGGAAATTCGTGTGGATTGCAGAATTGTTCGTTTTTCACATAATTAGTGTGCCGGCTGCGACATGCGATATTTGTGCCGCAATCAAAAGTGCCTGATCCAACATGCGTATTTTTTTTTTTTTGGAAAATAAATAAATGATGGCACAATCGATTTTGTGTTTTGATCGACAGAACGTTTGTTTTTTTGGCTCATCTATGGCCGGCCTTAGATGGATATATAGTTTTAATTGGACTTCAGGATTTAAAGATCTATACTTTAGGGTTCATTTACACCATGGGGTGGGGAATTGAGCTACGTTTTTACTGCCCCACTTAAGCTGCAAAGGCAGATGGACTGGGGTTTATATACAGTATTTCCCAGAATTGAGTCCCCCCCTCCCCCAGACTGTATACATGTATCTATATACAAACACACCTCCAAGACCACCACCGCCTTGCTAAAGAAGCTGAGGGTAAAGGTGATGGACTGGCCAAGCATGTCTCCAGACCTAAACCCTATTGAGCATCTGTGGGGCATCCTCAAACGGAAGGTGGAGGAGCACAAGGTTTCTAACATCCACCAGCTCCATGATGACGTCATGGAAGAGGGGAAGAGGACATCATTGGCAACCTGTGAAGCTCTGGTGACCTCCATGCCCTAGAGGGTTAAGGCAGTGCCGGAAAATAATGGCGGCCACACAAAATATTGACACTTTGGGCCCAATTTGGACCTTGTCACTTAGGGGTGGACTCACTTTTGTTGCCAGCGGTTTAGACATTAATGGTGGTGTGTTGAGTTATTTTGAGGGGGCAGCAAATTTATATGTTATACAAGCTGTACACTGACTACGTCACATTGTAGCAAAGTGTCATTTCTTCAGTGTTGTTTATATATACAGTTGCAAGAAAAAGTATGTGAACCCCTTGGGATTACGTGGAGTTTTGCATGAATTGGGCATAAAATGTGCTCTGAACATCATCTAAGTCACAACAATAGAAGAACACAGTCTGCTGAACATAATACTACACAAACATTAGATGTTGCCATGGTTTAATTGCACATAACATGTAAACATTCACAGTGCAGGGAGGAAAAAGTATGTGAGGCCCTAGCTTAATGACTTCTCCCAGAGCTAATTGGAGCCAGGAGTGAGCCAACCTTGACTCCAATCAGTGTGATGATATTGGATGTGTTGCTGACAGCTGTCGTGCCCTTAAAAAACACACACCTGTTTTGGGTTTACTGGTTTCAAGAAGCACTGTCTGATGTGAACCATGCCTCGCAGAAAAGAGCTCTCAGAAGACCTACGATCAAGAATTGTTGACTTGCATGAAGCTGGAAAGGGTTACAAAAGTATCTCCTTGAGCCTTGATGCTCATGTGTCCACGGTAAGACAGACTGTCTACAAATGGAGAAAGTTTAGCACTGTTGCTACTCTCCCTAGGCGTGGTCGTCCTGTAAAAATGACTGCAAGAGCACAGCGCAGAATGCTGCATGAGGTAAAGAAGAATCCCAGAGTGTCAGCTAAAGACCTACAGAAATCTCTGGCACATGCTAACATTTTTGTTGACACATCTACAATAAGGAAAACATTAAACAAGAATGGAGTACATGGGAGGACACCACGGAGGAAGCCATTGCTGGCCAAAAAGAATATTGCAGCACGTTTGAAGTGTGCAAAAGAGCACCTGGATGTTCCACAGCACTACTGGCAGAATATACTGTGGACAGATGAAACCAAGATTGAGTTGTTTGGGAAGAACACACAACACTATGTGTGGAGAAAAAAAGGCACAGCACACCAACATCAAAACCTCATCCCCATTGTAAAACATGGCGGAGGGAGCATCATGGTTTGGGGCTGCTTTGCTGCCTCAGGGCCTGGACGGATTGTTGTCATTGATGGGAAATTGAATTCCAGAGTTTATCAAGACATTTTGCAGGAAAACGTACGACCATCTGTCCGCCAACTGAAGCTCCGCAGAGGATGGGTGATGCAACAGGACAATGACCCAAAGCATACAAGTAATTCAACAAAACAATGGCTGCAACAGCACAGAATACGCCTTCTGGAGTGGCCCAGTCAGAGTCCTGACCTCAACCCGATTGAAATGCTGTGGCATGACCTTAAGAGAGCGATTCACACCAGACATCCCAAGAATATTGCTACACTGAAACAGTTTTGTGAAGAGGAGTGGTCCAAAATGACTCCAGATCGTTGTGCAGGTCTGATCTACAACTACAGGAAACGTTTGGTTGAGGTTATTGCTGCCAAAGGAGGGTCAACCAGTTATTAAGTCCAAATGTTCACATACTTTTTCCTCCCTGCACTGTGAATGTTTACATGTTATGTGCAATTAAACCATGGCAACATCTAATGTTTGTGTAGTATTATGTTCAGCAGACTGTGTTCTTCTATTGTTGTGACTTAGATGACGTTCAGAGCACATTTTATGCCCAATTCATGCAAAACTCCACGTAATCCCAAGGGGTTCACATACTTTTTCTTGCAACTGTATATATACATTGTATACAGTCCGGGGGAGGGGGGACTCACTTCTGGGAGATACTATATATATATATATACATTGTGTACAGTCCAGGGGAGGGGGGGCTCAATTCTGAGAGATACTATATATATATATATACATTGTATACAGTCCGGGGGAGGGGGGGCTCACTTCTGGGAGATACTATATATATATATATACATTGTATACAGTCCGGGGGAGGGGGGGCTCACTTCTGGGAGATACTATATATATATATATACATTGTATACAGTCCGGGGGAGGGGGGGCTCACTTCTGGGAGATACTATATATATATATATATACATTGTATACAGTCCGGGGGAGGGGGGGGCTGACTTCTGGGAGATACTATATATATATATATACATTGTATACAGTCCGGGGGAGGGGGGGGCTGACTTCTGGGGGATACTGTATATATATATATACATTGTATACAGTCCGGGGGAGGGGGGGCTCACTTCTGGGAGATACTATATCTATATATATATACATTGTATACAGTCCAGGGGAAGGGGGGGCTCACTTCCGGGAGATACTGTATATATACACATGTTGGGCTTCATCTATACAGCTTGGATATTCTCCTCACTTTGAAGGAAGTGGATTGTGTCTACCAGGGGCGGACTGATCATTTGGAAACTCGGGCATTGCCCCAAGGCCCGGGGTCAGTAGGGGGACCCATGAGATGCCCCTGGTACCTTTTTTATAGGTTTTTTTGAGTTTGGGCAAGGACACAGGGGCCCCATGATCCCCTATAGCCTGGGGGCCCCATGAGTTGTCAGTCCGCCCCTGTTGCAGAGTTCTCCTCAATTCCTGTCTAGTAAAATGTTGTCACCGGGACAGGAAGTGAGGGCAAATCTCTCTCCGAGCCCCAGATAGCAGTAAAAACCCAGAAGAAGTTCTAACTCTTCCCCATTCTATCCAATTTTTTTTTTTCACATTTTTGGGTGGACTTACCCTTTAAATTTGTAGAAAACGAGGACTATAAAGGGCCCCCTTTCGTTTTGCATCCATGTTTTTTTATTTCAATAGAAAAAAAACGGCAACTTTTTTGGAAACAAAATAATTCTATCAAAAGCAGTTTTTGGACTCGCTCCGGGGAGGGGGCGCTCCTGGCGTCTCAGGTGGCGCGCCGCACCTGTGGAATGCCTGCGCCTGACCGATAATGGGTGTCAGAAGGGGGGGGGGGTCACGACAAACACGCGTAAAGACATTCCATTCTCTCATCGCTCTGTGATGTCAGACGACGCAGTTTTTTTTTTTTTCCATGTCGCGGCGCTGAGCTCAGGGGCACACTTGAGTCCGAGTGACAGGAACATGACGGCTCTGACATGCGGAGGGGGGGGGGATGCTGGAATGCGGAGCGCGAGCCCGGCCGTGTCAGGAACCTGTAGTAGCAGCTAGGAATAGACCCCCCCCCTCCCTGCGGTCACATATTTCCGCGGTTTGACGGCTTGTCAACGCAGCGCCATTCGCCGGTATGAATTTGTAATGTCAATGAGAATAAAAAGTGAAGGGAAATGGAAAGACGCGGCATTGGAACCGCCAGCGCAGTGGCTGGCCAGGATACAAGCTTTCCTTGCAGCGCCGGAGTCCTTGCTTTAGTTCCCACCAGCAGCACAGGCTTTGCATTTGGACAACCTGGCTCTTCATCTACTGACCTTCCACCCCAAAAAAGGGTCCTACCGGTGTGGTGACCAGGGGCGGACTGACAACTCATGGGGCCCCCGGGCAATAGGGGATCATGAGGCCCCTGTGTCCTTGCCCAAACTCAAAGCACACCCAAAAAAAGCCTATAAAAGGTACCAGGGGCCCGCTAGTGACCCCGGGCCCTCGTGCTCGAATGGTCAGTCCACCCCTGGTGGCGACCCAATTCATTCAGCCTTTTCCCTGCCTTGTGCCCGCCTGTTAACTCTTTCCCAACCTCCTTGGCATCCCTGAGTTCTGGGGGGGGGGGAAGGATCAGGAGACCACTTGGCCACTATGATTGGCTGCCACAGAGGTCACATGCATGGAAGCCAGTCCCATGGGCTATCATTAACGGGACCAAGAGCTATCTGGGAGTGTGCAGTACGCACAGAAACATCTGCCGCCCAGCGATGTGTAGGCAGGTGCAGTCTACTTTCTCCCCTGTAGGTGGCGCTATTCCTCAGCAGTACTGCAGTTGGAGAGGAAGTCAAGAGGAACATGGTTCCTCTATGGTTTCCTGAGTCACTGGGGAAGCGATCCGGTTGGCTGCTGCCCCCCCATGTGACTCGAGCAGCCATCTTGGGTTAGGTAGAGCCTATTTAGCCACTTGCCCTCCAGAGGATTTCCTGACCAGGCCATTTTTTTGCGATACGGCGCTGCATTACTTTAACTGACAATTGTGCGGTCATGCAACGCTGCACCCAAATGAAATTTACGTCCTTTTTTCCCCCACGAACGGAACTTTCTTTCAGTGGTATTTGATTGCCTCTGCGTTTTTTTATTTTTTGCGCAAAAAAAAAAAGACCGACAATTTTGAGAAAAAAAACAATATTTTGGACTTTTTTCCCACGAATAGAGCTTTCTTTCAATGGTATTTTTAAATTTTTGTGCTATAAACAAAAAAAGCATGACAATTTTGAAAAAAAACAAACAAAAAAACAATATTTTTTATTTTTTACTATTAAACATGTCCAGTAAAAAAAAAAAAAAATCGAAAAATCAAATTTCTTCATAATTTTAGGCCAAAATGTATTCTGCTCCGTGTCTATGGTAAAAAAAAAATCATAAAAACTGTAAATTGATTGGTTTACGTCAAAGTTATAGCGTCTACAACTGCAGTATATATACTGGGATTTTTAAAAAAATATTTTTTTTGCTAGTAATGACGGCGATCAGCGACTTATAGCGGGACTGCGGCGGGCATTCTGACACTGGGGGGGTCTGACTTGGTGTCACTGACATCCCCAGTGACACCAATACAGTGATCAGTGCTAATAAAAAGCTCTGACACTGTACTAATGGCACTGGGCAGGAAGGGGTTAACATCTGGGGGCGATCAAAGGGTTAACTGTGTGCTGGGTGTGTTTCACATTATGTGCTGTGTTTTACACTGTAAGCACACTGCTTTGTATGGCTGTGCTATGCAGAGCCATACAAAGCAGCACACTGGTGCTGACAGGGGAGAGATCTGTATTTTTTACATACAGACCTCTCCCCCGTCAGTGATACTCGACGTTCGCCAGGTGCCGGCTCAGAATCCCCAGCCGGGACCTGGTGTTTGACAGTCGAGGCCACGAACGGCGGCGCGGGTAGGCGGGCACGCGCCTCCTACCCGGAAATGTGAAATCACATATATATATACGTGATTTTGTGCTGCCCTGCCGCCCTGATAGGTATATTAAACTATAGAAAATGAGGTTAGGTCGAGTAAATCGATACCAAACATGCCAAGCTCCAAAAGTGCGCTCGCCAATTAAAGAGCCACTGCTCGAGACTGTCCACAAACGATCTTTCAGAATCCTTTACAGCTCAGTTCAGGCCACGGTCACATAAGGCGGGTTGAAATCGTGGGCAAAATTGCCGCCATTCCGCCCGCCGTTCCGGATCACATCAGAATGCGCACACGCTCATTCGGGTGCCGTTATTCTTTAACGGCGTGCCAAAGACTGCGCGGTTCCGTTGTGATTTTCGCTCGACAGAATCGTATTGTAGAACGCGCGATTAGAAATTGCGCTAAGCCTGTCGCCCCAAAAGAGGAGCAGGAGCTTCTTTTAGTCGACGAACCGATTGAAGCGAATGCCTGACACGCGTTTCTCCATGTAAATCGCGCTTTAAAAATTGCGAATGGGAACGCCGGTTCCCGCTACGCCATTACATTATGGAACGTGCGCAGCGATACTTAATACGCGTGGTGCAATCGCCATATTTGTATGCATGTGTTTGTGTTTAGTGTGAACAAGAATGTACTTTAACGCGGGGGCTATTCTTTTTTTTTTTTTTGAGTGCTTTTTTCATAAATGTTTTTATAAAACTTTATTTTTCCAGTTCGCAGAAACGCACTACAGTCCATTTAACATGGTTTCCTATGGATCTAGTTCCAGGGGCGGACTGACAACTCATGGGGCCCCGGGCAATAGTGGATCATGGGGCCCCTGTGTCCTTGGCCAAACCCCAAAAAGCCTATGAAAAAGGTACCAAGGGCATCTCATGGGGCCCCCTACTGACCCCGGGCCCTCGGGCAGTGCCTGAGTTTCCAAATGGTCAGTCCGCCTCTGGTCCGGACACTTTCCCCCCCTTCCAGTCCGGACACATTCCCCCCCTTCCAGTCCGGACACTTTTCCCCCCTTCCAGTCCGGACACTTTCCCCCCCTTCCAGTCCGGACACTTTCCCCCCCTTCCAGTCCGGACACTTCCCCCCCTTCCAGTCCGGACACTTTCACCCTCTTCCAGTCCGGACACTTTCACCTCCTTCCAGTCCGGACACTTTCCCCCCCTTCCAGTCCGGACACTTTCACCCCCTTCCAGTCCGGACACTTTCACCTCCTTCCAGTCCGGACACTTTCACCCCCTTCCAGTCTGGACACTTTCCCCCCCTTCCAGTCCGGACACTTTCCCCCCCTTCCAGTCCGGACACTTTCCCCCACTTCCCCCCCAGGCCAATTTTCACCTTACAGCGCTATCACACTTTGAATGACAACTGCGCGGTCATGCAACACTGTACCCATATGAATTTTTTACCATTTTTTTGAGACCAATAAAACTTTATTTGGGTGGTATTTATTCACTGCTGGGATTTTTATTTATTTGTTTTTGCTATATAAATGAAAAAGTCCAAAAATTTTGAAAAAAAGTTTTTCTTATAAAATTTTGCAAATAAATAATATTTCATCATAAATATCAGCCAAAATGTATTCAGTTATCTTTTTAGTAAAAAAAATAAATAACCCAAATTAGTTTATAACCAAACATTATAATTTTTCATTTTTTTTTAAATTTTTATTGAAATTTTTATTTAAATTTTGTATATTATTATTTATATATTATTATTATACAATATTTATATAGCGCCAAAGGGTATGCTCAGCGCTGTACAGTAGCAAGGGGGACAGAACATGAGACAAGACAGTAACAATACAATACACGAGGGGTTCGAGGGCCCTGCTCCTTGGAGCTTACAATCTAGGAGGGAGGGGAAGGTGGTACAGGAGGAAGTGGCTGTGGGGGATGGAGTGGTAGGAGGAGTGGAGGAGGTCGGCTGTTAGGTGAGGGTGGGGTAGGCTTCCCTGAAGAGATGGGTTTTCAGGGTGCGCCTGAAGGTGAGGAGGGTAGGTGACAGTCTGATGGATAGGGTTAGTGAGTTCCAGAGGATGGGGGAAGTCCTGGAAAAGTCCTGCAGTCGGGCGTGGGAGGTGGAGACCAGGGAGCTAGAAAGTAGGAGGTCCTGTGAGGAGCGGAGGGCACGGGTTGGGTGGTATTTGGGTATCAGGTCGGTGAGGTAGTTTGGGTCGGCGTTGTGAATGGCTTTGTAGGTCAGAGTTAGCAATTTGAATTTGAATATATATATATTTACATACTGTCACCTTAGCAGTACAGTCACCATGGTGACACAGTTCTATTTGTGGGGGGTGATGAAGATTTTTTTTTTTTTTACACTGATTGCTTTTACACTCATAAAGGCTGGAAAAATCAATCATTTCTCCTTCTCTCTGGCTGCATTCTTGCATCCATTGAGAAATACTGTGAGTGCTGTGATTGGTCACAGCTTGTCACATGGTACAAGGCTGTTGTGAATGGCCCTGTACCATGTGACCTCTGTGATCATTCACAGATTTTACAAGTAGTAAGCAATGATGTCAGAAATCCATAGGATAACATGCACAAAAAAAGTCCAAAAACGCAGGTCTGTTACTGCGTTTTTCCACGTTTTACCGCATTTTTACAGCTAAAAACAACTCCTCTAGAAATCCATAGGATAACATGCCAGGGAGGTTTTTTTTTGCTCAAATGAAGTCCAAAAACGCAGGTCTGGTGCATGATACTGCGTTTTGCCACATTTTACCACATTTTACCATGTTTTTACAGATAAATAAAAACTCCTCTAGAAGCCCGCTAGTTCTGGGGTGTTTTCCAGCCAAAAATCGTTGATTGCAGTCTGTGTGTGTATGGACACCGAGGATAACATGCTGGGGGGTTTACTGGCTGCAGAAAAAAAATGTCAAAAGCCAAAAACAGGCGCTGTAAAAACGTTCCGTGTGCGTGAGGACTTGTGCACCTTGAGTGCCGGAGCGTGTAAAGTCGCATGATGTGACTTTTAGTTTCCACGGACGCGGGGCGTTTTAATACCGCTGGTATTGTTAGCTGTGTAAAGTCACGTTAAAAACGGGAGATTTTCAGTGTTTTTTAGAGTTTTTTTTGCATTAGCGTTTAGCCACATTTTTACGCATTCGCATTTTCTACCTTTTTATTTTTTTGAGGAAAATAACTTTTTTTTTTTTTTGTTCAAAAAAATGTCCATAAACGCAGGTTTGCCACGTGTGACCGTGTTTTTCCACATTTTTACTGCATTTTTACAGCTAATAAAAAAATCCTCTAGAAATCCACTAGTTCTGGGGTTTTTTTTCATACTCAAAAAAAGTCCAAAAACTCCAAATTTGACGCATTTTTCCAAATTTTTCTGCATTTTTACAGCTAAAAAAAACTCCAAGGGGGGCGTCACATATATGTGCAGAGGCAAGGGGGGCGTCACATATATGTGCAGAGGCAAGGGGGGCGCCACATATATGTGCAGAGGCAAGGGGGCACCACATATATGTGCAGAGGCAAGGGGGGCGCCACATATATGTGCAGAGGAAAGGGGGCGCCACATATATGTGCAGAGGCAAGGGGGGCGCCATATATATGTGCAGAGGAAAGGGGGGCGCCACATACAGTTGTGTCCAAAATTATTCAACCCCCAATGCTGTAAAGGGGTTTAGGGACTATAGTGTACATTTGGAATTGTATTCAGAATCAAATCCTACAAGGACGTTGTAACTACCCAAATGCAACTAAAATGACATCAATTGTTTATGTAATACAGTAGTAAATGGTTCTTATGTGGTTTCTTCATTGCCACAATTATTCAACCCCTTAAAGACTACCACTCTGAAGAACAGAGGTTCATACAGGTGCTTTCCATCAGGTATTGAAAACACCTGTGGATGTCACCGAGCAGCAATCAAGCATAATAAGCACCAATTAGGCAGCTTTAAAATGACTGTGATACTCAGCTCCTTCTAGACATTTACTGGTGTGGTTACAAACATGGTGAAGGCAAGAGAATGGTCCAGGAAGACAAGAGAAGAGGTGATTTCTCTTCACAGGAAGGGCAATGGCTATAAGAAGATTGCAAAGATGTTAAACATACCAAGAGACACCTTAGGAAGCATCATTCGCAAATTCAAGGCAAAGGGCACTGTTGAAACGCTACCTGGTCGTGGCAGAAAGAAGATGCTGACTTCGACTGCTGTGCGCTACCTGAAGCGTAGAGTGGAGAGAAGTCCCCGTGTGACTGCTGAGGAACTGAGAAAAGATTTGTCAGATGTGGGTACAGAAGTTTCAGCCCAGACAATAAGACGCACACTGCGTAATGAAGGCCTCCGTGCCAGAACTCCCAGGCGTACCCCCTTGCTGTCTCCAAAGAATAAGAAGAGTCGACTGCAGTATGCCAAAAGCCATGTGGACAAACCACAAAAGTTGTGGGATAGTGTTCTGTGGACTGATGAAACAAAATTAGAACTGTTTGGGCCCATGGATCAACGCTATGTTTGGAGGAGGAAGAACAAGGCCTATGATGAAAAGAACACCTTGCCTACTGTGAAGCATGGTGGAGGGTCAATCATGCTTTGGGGCTGTTTTGCTTCTGCAGGTACAGGGAAGCTTCAGCGTGTGCAAGGTACCATGAATTCTCTTCAGTACCAGGAGATATTGGATGGAAACGTGATGCAGTCCGTCACACACCTGAGGCTTGGGAGACGTTGGACCTTTCAACAGGACAATGATCCCAAGCATACCTCCAAGTCCACTAGAGCATGGTTGCAGAGGAAAGGCTGGAACATTTTGGAGTGGCCATCGCAGTCACCAGACTTAAATCCGATTGAGAACCTCTGGTGGGACTTAAAGAAAGCAGTTGCAGTGCACAAGCCTAAGAATGTGACTGAACTGGAGGCCTTTGCCCATGAAGAATGGGCGAAGATACCCGTAGATCGCTGCAAGACACTTGTGTCAAGCTATGCTTCACGTTTAAAAGCTGTTATAACTGTAAAAGGATGCTGTACTAAGTACTAAGATTGAATGTCACTTGGGGGTTGAATAAAACTGATAATGCTGTGAGCACAGAAAAGACATTTGTGGTTATTTCATTATAACTGTTATGTTATATTTGTCTGACCTACAAGTGCCTCTTTAATGTAAATGTAAGCAAGATGACTGAATGATCAAAAGCAATGTCAAACTGGCCAAAACACTCAATTTCAGTGGGGGTTGAATAATTTTGGACACAACTGTATATGTGCAGAGGCAAGGAGGGCGCCACATATATGTGCAGAGGAAAGGGGGGCGCCACATATATGTGCAGAGGCAAGGGGGGCGTCAAATATACAGTATGTGCAGAGGCAAGGAGGGCGCCACATATATGTGCACCCATGGTGGCCACAGTTTCTGTGCTGCAAGTGTGCTCCCCGCATGGTGACTGAGCTGTCACAGACAGCTCTCGCTCTCTAGTGATGATCGGAAGCCAGAGGGACAGGCTGCTGATCATGTGACCACTGTAGCAGCCAATCAGAGCAATCATGTGATTGGAAAGTCCCTGGGCATCCAGTGGGCTCCTGCCTAGTTTGCCTTGTGGATGACCCGGCTCTGGTGCCGTTACCTGTGTATGTTGTCAGGCTGCCAGGCCGTCATTCGATGACACAGCCGGTGCGGCCGCACTCAGGATGGAGGAGCACAGGTGTGCCCTTCTCCCGCCGGCATTCCGCTCCGCGCTTTATTAATTGTACGGTACATGTCTGCGCAATGACCGGAGCACTCAGACATCTGCCACCATCCCATAATAACATCCATACAGCAACCCGGACAAAAGGAGAATCAGTCCGAGGACAGAGAACATCCCAGCTGTGCCAGCATCTGGCAGAACACTCGACAGACAGACGATAGATAATAGAGGGAGGGATGGACGGACGGACAGATAGAGGGATGGATGGACGGACAGATAGAGGGATGGATGGATGGACAGACGGATGGATGGATATGGGATGGATGGATGATCTATGATACTACAGGAGATGAGAATGAAATGTCTCCAATAGATAGAACCATAATGTGGTCGGGGTTTAGGGGAGTTGAGATGATTTCCTTTTGTTATTTCCTTCTATATCCTCCATTGTACTGATCTGCACTGTATACAGAGTGTGCAGCATGATAATGGAGAATTGTGAGGAGCAGTGGTGCGTGATGTGGGGTAGGATTGGCGCAGTGGTGCGTGATGTGGGGTGGGATTGGTGCAGTGGTGGGTGATGTGGGGTAGGATTGGCGCAGTGATGGGTGATGTGAGGTAGAATCGGTGCAGTGGTGGGTGATGTGGGGTAGGATCGGTGCAGTGATGGGTGATGTGGGGTAGGATCGGCGCAGTGGTGGGTGATGTGGGGTGGGATTGGCGCAGTGGTGGGTGATGTGGGGTAGGATCGGCGCAGTGGTGGGTGATGTGGGGTGGCATTGGCGCAGTGGTGGGTGATGTGGGGTGGGATTGGCGCAGTGATAAGTGATGTGGGGTGGGATTGGCGCAGTGGTGGGTGATGTGGGGTAGAATCGGCGCAGTGGTGGGTGATGTGGGGTAGGATCGGTGCAGTGATGGGTGATGTGGGGTAGGATCGGCGCAGTGGTGGGTGATGTGGGGTGGGATTGGCGCAGTGGTGGGTGATGTGGGGTAGGATCGGCGCAGTGGTGGGTGATGTGGGGTGGCATTGGCGCAGTGGTGGGTGATGTGGGGTGGGATTGGCGCAGTAATAAGTGATGTGGGGTGGGATTGGCGCAGTGGTGGGTGATGTGGGGTAGAATCGGCGCAGTGGTGGGTGATGTGGGGTAGGATCGGTGCAGTAATGGGTGATGTGGGGTGGGATCAGCGCAGTGATGGGTGATGTGAGGTGGGATTGGCGCAGTGATGGGTGATGTGGGGTGGGATTGGCGCAGTGGTGGGTGATGTGGGGTAGGATCGGTGCAGTGGTGGGTGATGTGGGGTAGGATCGGTGCAGTGGTGGGTGATGTGGGGTAGGATCGGCGCAGTGGTGGGTGATGTGGGGTGGGATTGGCGCAGTGGTGGGTGATGTGTGGTGGGATTGGCGCAGTGGTGGGTGATGTGGGGTGGGATTGGCGCAGTGGTGGGTGATGTGGGGTGGGATTGGCGCAGTGATGGGTGATGTGTGGTGGGATTGGCGCAGTGGCGGGTGATGTGGGATAGAATCGGCGCAGTGGTGGGTGATGTGGGGTAGGATCGGTGCAGTGATGGGTGATGTGGGGTAGGATCGGCGCAGTGATGTGGGGTGGGATCGGCGCAGTGATGGGTGATGTGGGGTGGGATTGGCGCAGTGATGGGTGATGTGAGGTGGGATTGGTGCAGTGATGGGTGATGTGAGGTGGGATTGGCGCAGTGATGGGTGATGTGGGGTGGGATTGGTGCAGTGATGGGTGATGTGGGGTAGGATTGGCGCAGTGATGGGTGATGTGGGGTAGGATTGGTGCAGTGATGGGTGATGTGGGGTAGGATTGGCGCAGTGATGGGTGATGTGGGGTGGGATTGGCGCAGTGATGGGTGATGTGAGGTGGGATTGGTGCAGTGATGGGTGATGTGAGGTGGGATTGGCGCAGTGATGGGTGATGTGGGGTGGGATTGGCGCAGTGGCGGGTGATGTGGGGTAGGATTGGCGCAGTGGCGGGTGATGTGGGGTAGGATTGGTGCAGTGATGGGTGATGTGGGGTAGGATTGGCGCAGTGATGGGTGATGTGGGGTAGGATTGGCGCAGTGATGGGTGATGTGGGGTAGGATTGGCGCAGTGATGGGTGATGTGGGGTAGGATTGGCGCAGTGATGGGGGATGTGGGGTAGGATTGGCGCAGTGATGGGTGATGTGGGGTAGGATTGGCGCAGTGGTGGGTGATGTGGGGTAGGATTGGCGCAGTGGTGGGTGATGTGGGGTGGGATTGGTGCAGTGATGGGTGATGTGGGGTAGGATTGGCGCAGTGGTGGGTGATGTGGGGTGGGATTGGCGCAGTGATGGGTGATGTGGGGTAGGATTGGCGCAGTGATGGGGGATGTGGGGTAGGATTGGCGCAGTGATGGGTGATGTGGGGTAGGATTGGCGCAGTGGTGGGTGATGTGGGGTAGGATTGGCGCAGTGGTGGGTGATGTGGGGTAGGATTGGCGCAGTGGTGGGTGATGTGGGGTAGGATTGGCGCAGTGATGGGTGATGTGGGGTAGGATTGGCGCAGTGATGGGGGATGTGGGGTAGGATTGGCGCAGTGATGGGTGATGTGGGGTAGGATTGGCGCAGTGGTGGGTGATGTGGGGTAGGATTGGCGCAGTGGTGGGTGATGTGGGGTGGGATTGGCGCAGTGATGGGTGATGTGGGGTTGGATTGGCGCAGTGGTGCCGCTGTAGGAAGTTTGCCTCATATTCGGGATGAATTTCCCCTTCGGAGAGAAGATTGCCCTGTCAGCCCGCACTGCCTCCGGGGGAACGGAGCGCATACAGGAGTTCCAGGGAGGTCTGAGGAAGACGATCGTAACTTGGAGTGATCTGTTATAAATCATATTTAGTGGATTTTTTTATGTTTTATTGGAATTCTGTTCGGAGCGATCAATGATAAATGTACAATCCGAATCACAGACGTCGTAAACCGCTCCAGACAAACAAAACATTCATAAAGAACGCAGAAAGAACCGCATAAATAACACGCCGCGCACATTTATTACATTCCCAGCAAAGCTCTGACATATACCGCAGTGCTGCACAGAGAACACTGAGCCAGTCACATCAGTCTCTGTACAGAGGAGCTTACACTCTAATGTCCCCTCCCCCACAGTCATATCAGTCTCTGTACAGAGGAGCTTACACTCTAATGTCCCCTCCCCCACAGTCACATCAGTCTCTGTACAGAGGAGCTTACACTCTAATGTCCCCTCCCCTTTTGTTTGTATCGGTGACACAAATAAGTGGAGAAACAAAAAGCCAATATCTGACACATTCCACGCAAAACCCCAAAAAAGGACAGAATGATTGTACTGCAGAGGTATCGGTAATTGGTGTCAGTGGGAGGAATAGTGCCCCATCATTGGTATCAGTGGGAGGAATAGTGCCCCATCATTGGTATCAGTGGGAAGAATAGTGCCCCATCATTGGTGTCAGTGGGATGAATAGTGTCCCATCATTGGTGTCAGTGGGAGGAATAGTGCCCCATCATTGGTGTCAGTGGGAGGAATAGTGTCCCATCATTGGTGTCAGTGGGAGGAATAGTGCCCCATCATTGGTGTCAGTGGGAGGAATAGTGCCCCATCATTGGTGTCAGTGGGAGGAATAGTGCCCCATCATTGGTGTCAGTGGGAAGAATAGTGCCCCATCATTGGTATCAGTGGGAGGAATAGTGCCCCATCATTGGTGTCAGTGGGAGGAATAGTGCCCCATCATTGGTATCAGTGGGAAGAATAGTGCCCCATCATTGGTGTCAGTGGGAGGAATAGTGCCCCATCATTGGTGTCAGTGGGAGGAATAGTGTCCCATCATTGGTGTCAGTGGGAGGAATAGTGCCCCATCAATGGTGTCAGTGTGAAGAATAGTGCCCCATCATTGGTATCAGTGGGAGGAATAGTGCCCCATCATTGGTGTCAGTGGGAGGAATAGTGCCCCATCATTGGTGTCAGTGGGAGGAATAGTGCCCCATCATTGGTATCAGTGGGAAGAATAGTGCCCCATCATTGGTGTCAGTGGGAGGAATAGTGCCCCATCATTGGTGTCAGTGGGAGGAATAGTGCCCCATCATTGGTATCAGTGGGAGGAATAGTGCCCCATCATTGGTATCAGTGGGAGGAATAGTGCCCCATCATTGGTGTCAGTGGGAGGAATAGTGCCCCATCATTGGTATCAGTGGGAGGAATAGTGCTCCATCATTGGTGTCAGTGGGAGGAATAGTGTCCCATCATTGGTGTCAGTGGGAGGAATAGTGCCCCATCATTGGTGTCAGTGGGAGGAATAGTGCCCCATCATTGGTGTCAGTGGGAGGAATAGTGCCCCATCATTGGTGTCAGTGGGAGGAATAGTGCCCCATCATTGGTGTCAGTGGGAGGAATAGTGCCCCATCATTGGTATCAGTGGGAGGAATAGTGCCCCATCATTGGTATCAGTGGGAGGAATAGTGCCCCATCATTGGTATCAGTGGGAGGAATAGTGCTCCATCATTGGTGTCAGTGGGAGGAATAGTGTCCCATCATTGGTATCAGTAGGAGGAATAGTGCCCCATCATTGGTGTCAGTGGGAGGAATAGTGCCCCATCATTGGTGTCAGTAGGAGGAATAGTGACCCATCATTGGTATCAGTGGGAGGAATAGTGCCCCATCATTGGTGTCAGTGGGAGGAATAGTGACCCATCATTGGTATCAGTGGGAGGAATAGTGCCCCATCATTGGTGTCAGTGGGAGGAATAGTGCCCCATCATTGGTGTCAGTGGGAGGAATAGTGCCCCATCATTGGTGTCAGTGGGAGGAATAGTGCCCCATCATTGGTGTCAGTGGGAGGAATAGTGCACAAAAACATGCACGCCGCATTTCGCCATCATTGCAGTGCGATTTGGAATTGCGGGCAGAATTGCGGCGACTCCCAAATGGCTAGATTAGGAAATGCGCGGGTGTGAACGCAGCCTTGGTGAACTCCTGCAAAAGTGCGCAGAAACGCGCTTCTTGCAGTACCATTGATTGGTACTGGTGTCCCAAAGGTGACAAGCGGTCATGTGTTTTGTTTTTTGCGCACGCAGTTAAAAAAAAACCACACAATTTTGGCAGTTTGTCGTGCGTCGGGCAGCCCATTGAAATGAATAGATGTAGTGCAAAAATGCGCATTCACGCCTTCCTGGCCGTATATTGTGGCGGGGGGGGGGGGTAAATCGCCAGCCTGGTCCATATCTAATGGGATAGAAGAGGTCACCCATGTGCCTCCGGCAGTGCGTTGGGTTGTGCGTTGGGTTGTGCGTCCGTCTGTGCGTTCGGTTGTGCGTCCGGCTGTGCGTTCGGTTGTGCCTCCGGCAGTGCGTTGGGTTGTGCGTCCGGCTGTGCGTTGGGTTGTGCGTCCGGCTGTGCGTTCGGTTGTGCGTCCGGCTGTGCGTTCGGTTGTGCGTTCGGTTGTGCGTTCGGTTGTGCGTCCGTCTATTCATTCGGTTGTGCGTCTGTCTGTGCGTTCGGTAGTGCGTCCATCTGTGCGTTCGGCTGTGCGCCCGGCTGTGCGTCCTGCTGTGCGTTCAGTTGTGCATCCTTTTGTACGTTCGGTTGTTCTTCCGTTATCTGTGCGTCCGGCTGTGCGTCCGGTTGTGCGTCCGTCTGTGCATTCGGTTGTGCGTCTGTCTGTGCGTTCGGTAGTGCGTCCGGTCGTGCGTCCGGTTGTGCGTTCGGCTGTGCGTTCAGTTGTGCGTCCGGCTGTACGTTCGGCTGTGCGTCCGGCTGTGCGTCCGGCTGTGCGTTCGGTTGTGCGCCTGGCTGTGCGTCTGGCTGTGCTTCCGGCTGTGCGTTCAGCTTTGCGTTCGGCTTTGCGCTCGGCTTTGCATTCCGCTGTGCGTTCGGCTGTGTGTTTGGTTGTGCGTCCGGTTGTGCGGTCAGTTGTGCATCCTTTTGTTGCTTTCGGTTGTGCTTCCAGTTGTGCGTTCAGCTGTGTGTTCGGCTGTGTGTTCGGTTGTGCGTCCGGCTGTGCGTTCGGCTGTGTGTTTGGTTGTGCGTTCGGTTGTGCGTCCAGTTGTGCGTTCAGCTGTGTGTTCGGCTGTGTGTTTGGTTTTGCGTCCGGTTGTGCGGTCAGTTGTGCATCCTTTTGTGCGTTTGGTTGTGCGTCCAGTTGTGCGTCCAGCTGTGTGTTCGGCTGTGCGTTCGGCTGTGTGTTCGGTTGTGCGTCCGGCTGTGCGTTCGGCTGTGTGTTTGGTTGTGCGTTCGGTTGTGCGTTCGGCTGTGTGTTTGGTTGTGCGTCCGGTTGTGCGGTCAGTTGTGCATCCTTTTGTGCGTTCGGTTGTGCGTTCGGTTGTGCGTCCAGTTGTGCGTTCAGCTGTGCGTCCGGCTGTGCGTTCGGCTGTGCGTTCGGCTGTGTGTTCGGTTGTGCGTCCGGCTGTGCGTTCGGCTGTGTGTTTGGTTGTGCGTCCGGTTGTGCGGTCAGTTGTGCATCCTTTTGTGCGTTCGGTTGTGCGTCCAGTTGTGCGTTCAGCTGTGTGTTCGGCTGTGTGTTCGGCTGTGCGTCCGGCTGTGCGTTCGGTTGTGCGCCTGGCTGTGCTTCCGGCTGTGCGTTCAGCTTTGCGTTCGGCTGTGTGTTCGGTTGTGCGTCCGGCTGTGCGTTCGGCTGTGTGTTTGGTTGTGCGTCCGGTTGTGCGGTCAGTTGTGCATCCTTTTGTGCGTCCGGTTGTGCGTTCAGCTGTGCGTTCGGCTGTGCGTTCGGCTGTGCGTTCGGCTGTGCGTTCGGCTGTGCGTTCGGTTGTGCGTTGCGCCTCTCCTGTGATTATTCAGCCGGTCACGTCTCTCGCCTCTCACTCTGGAAGGGGAGAGAGGGAGACGTCAGTGTCCAGCCCAGATCATTAATCCTCCAGCTCCGCTCTGGGTCCTCAGCTCCCTCTGCCTGTCGATCGTCCAGCAGCGAAGTGCACGATGAGTCACAAGTAACGCACCCGGGTCCTCATGACTAGGTGACCGCGTGACGCGACCGCCGTCCAGCTGCTCCCCTCCTCACTCCTAACCTCTTCTTCTTTTTTAATTTTTTTCTATCCTCTCAACAGATGGCAAACCCGGTGACATCAGCCTGCTGTGTGGTGCTCGCGGCGGCCGTCATGGTGTGCGCACAACGACACAACGAGGGTAAGTCCACTCCTACTTTGTATATATATATATATATTGGGGGGCACCCACGGGGGGGGCGCAGGCGGTCCACCAAAAGGGAAGGCAAGGTCACGTCCGAGGAGGATTGTTAACCCTCTGCACACCGGGGCCGGTGTTATGCGCAAAAAATATACAAATAAATAAATATAATATATGTGCGCGTGACGTCCCGGTTGCGTCGTAAATCATTCATCTCCATATATTCTGAGGTCAGACATCAATACGTGTCATGGAGGGGCGGGCCGAGGAAGGAGACGCTGTCATCGGGACGTCCGGGCGTACGGATTGTTTGGCAGGAAAAGTCGCCAATCCGGGACGCGGGTGAGTGAGGTCAGCTGTTTACTGGTCAGATGGAGGCCAACGTGCGCGCGTCTTAAGGGTCGGTTCGCACTATGGAGACACAGTCCAGACGCGTTCTGGATGCGGTTTTGCGTGCGCATTTTTGGCGTGTTTCGGTGCGGTTTTGACGAGTTCCGGTGAGTTTTTAAGCATCCCGGTTTGTTTTTCCCCCTTCTATTTTTCTTGGATTTAAATACAGATGTGTGCATTTCGGTGCATTTTTGACGCGTTCCGGTGCGTTTTTTTCCCCCTCTCTTTTTCTTCAATTTAAGTCTCAGTTTTTGGCATGTCCTGATGCATTTTTGACGCGTTTCGGTGTGTTTTTGACACGTTCCAGTTCATTTTTCCGCCTTCTCTTTCTTCCATTTAGGGACGTGTGCATTCCAGTGCGTTTTTGGCGTGTTTTGGTGCGTTTTTGGTGCATTTCAGTGCGATTTTTATGCATTTCAGTTCATTTCTCCCCCTCTTTTTCTTCAATTTAAATAGGGACGTGTGCGTTCCAGTGCATTTTTGGCATGTTCCGGTGCATTTTCGACGGGTTCCAGTGCGTTTTTGATGCGTTCCGGTTCATTCCCCCCCTCTCTTTTTCTTCAATTTAAATAGGGACGTGTGCATTCCAGTGCATTTTTGGCGCGTTTCAGTGCGTTTTTGATGCGTTGCGGTTCATTCACCCCCCCTCTCTTTTTCTTCAATTTAAATAGGGACGTGTGCATTCCAGTGCGTTTTTGGCGCGTTTCAGTGCGTTTTTGATGCGTTGCGGTTCATTTTTCCGTTCTCTCTTTCTTCCATATAAATAGGGACGTGTGCATTACAGTGCGTTTTTGGCGCGTTTCGATGCTTTTTTTATGCATTCCGGTTTATTTCTCCCCCTTTTCCTTCAATTTAAATAGCGCACTCCAGTGTGTTTTTGGCATGTTTCTGTGCCTTTTTGGCGCATTCCGATGCGTTTTTTATGCATTCTGGTTCATATTTCTCCCCTCTATTTGTCTTCAATATAAATAGGGATGTATGCATTCCAGTGCGTTTTTGGCATGTTCCTCTGCATTTTTGGTGCATTTCGGTGCGTTTTTGATGCTTTGAAGTTCATTTTTTTTTACCTTCTGTTTTTCATCAATTTAAATAGGGACGTGTGCATTCCAGTGCGTTTTTGGTGCGTTCTGGTGCATTTTTGGTATGTTTCGGTGCATTTTTGGTGCGTTCTGGTGCATTTTTGGTATGTTTCGGTGCATTTTTGGTGTGTTCTGGTGCATTTTTGGAGCGTTTTGGTGTGTTTTTGGCGCAGTCCAGTTCATTTTTTCCCCCCCCTCTCTTTTTCTTCGATTTAAATAGGGACATGTGCATTCCAGTGCGTTTTTGGCGTGTTACGATGCACTTTAGGAGTGTTTTGGTGCGTTTTTGGCGCAGTCCAATTTATTTTCCCCCCCCCTCTCTTTTTCTTCGATTTAAATAGGGGCATATGCATTCCAGTGCGTTTTTGGCGTGTTCCGGTGCATTTTTGATGGATTCCGGTGCGTTTTTTATGCATTCCGGTTCATTTTTTCCCCCTTTTTCTTGAATTTAAATAGGGATGTGTGCATTCCGGTGCATTTTTGATGCGTTTTACCGCATTCCAGTACAGTTCTGTGCAGGAAAAATGCAACTCGTCCTACTTTTTTTTTCTGCGCCCGGAACGCACCGGAACTGCAAGCGCTGATGTGAACGATGACACTGACACCCATATCAACGACTTTCTGTGCGTTTTGGATGCAGAAAAAAAGCAACTGAAACGCATGGAGTGTGAACTGGGATGATGTGAAATAATTGGGTCCCAATCTATGTATATTTGTATGACACACACAGTATATATCACTCATTTAAAGGAGAACTCCAGACACAGATGAATGGCGCTCTGTGATCATTACCCCCTTGCTGCTGGCCCTGTCACAGGTTTGGGAGCCTGGACTCCTTTTATGCAATCACATGACTGGGAGCCCAACCCCCCCCCACCCCCCCCCCCCCCCCCCCGCCTTCCCTCCTGGAGCAAAAATGTGCTGCATTCTCCTAAGGAGAGGAGAGTTATAGAGGAAGGAGCAGAGTCCTCCAGCAGTGCAGAGTATTTCAGGAGAGGAGAGTTATAGAGGAAGGAGAGGAGTCCTCCAGCAGAGCAGAGTATTTCAGGAGAGGAGTTATAGAGGAAGGAGCGGAGTCCTCCAACAGTGCAGAGTATTTCAGGAGAGGAGAGTTATAGAGGAAGGAGCGGAGTCCTCCAGCAGAGCAGAGTATTTCAGGAGAGGAGAGTCATAGAGGAAGGAGCGGAGTCCTCCAGCAGTGCACAGTATTTCAGGAGAGGAGAGTCATAGAGGAAGGAGCGGAGTCCTCCAGCAGTGCAGAGTATTTCAGGAGAGGAGAGTCATAGAGGAAGGAGCGGAGTCCTCCAGCAGTGCAGAGTATTTCAGGAGAGGAGAGTTACAGAGGAAGGAGCGGAGTCCTCCAGCAGCGCAGAGTATTTCAGGAGAGGAGTTATAGAGGAAGGAGCGGAGTCCTCCAGCAGTGCAGAGTATTTCAGGAGAGGAGTTATAGAGGAAGGAGCGGAGTCCTCCAGCAGTGCAGAGTATTTCAGGAGAGGTGAGTTATAGAGGAAGGAGCGGAGTCCTCCAGCAGTGCACAGTATTTCAGGAGAGGAGAGTCATAGAGGAAGGAGCGGAGTCCTCCAGCAGAGCAGAGTATTTCAGGAGAGGAGAGTTACAGAGGAAGGAGCGGAGTCCTCCAGCAGTGCAGAGTATTTCAGGAGAGGAGTTATAGAGGAAGGAGCGGAGTCCTCCAGCAGCGCAGAGTATTTCAGGAGAGGAGAGTTATAGAGGAAGGAGCAGAGTCCTCCAGCAGCGCAGAGTATTTCAGGAGAGGAGAGTTATAGAGGAAGGAGCGGAGTCCTCCAGCAGCGCAGAGTATTTCAGGAGAGGAGTTATAGAGGAAGGAGCGGAGTCCTCCAGCAGCGCAGAGTATTTCAGGAGAGGAGAGTTATAGAGGAAGGAGCGGAGTCCTCCAGCAGCGCAGAGTATTTCAGGAGAGGAGAGTTATAGAGGAAGGAGAGGAGTCCTCCAGCAGCTCAGAGGAGTTATAGAGGAAGGAGCAGAGTCCTCCAGCAGTGCAGAGTATTTCAGGAGAGGAGTTATAGAGGAAGGAGCGTTGTCCTCCAGCAGAGCAGAGTATTTCAGGAGAGGAGTTATAGAGGAAGGAGAGGAGTCCTCCAGCAGCGCAGAGTATTTCAGGAGAGGAGTTATAGAGGAAGGAGCGGAGTCCTCCAGCAGCGCAGAGTATTTCAGGAGAGGAGAGTTATAGAGGAAGGAGAGGAGTCCTCCAGCAGTGCAGAGTATTTCAGGAGAGGAGAGTTATAGAGGAAGGAGCGGAGTCCCCCAGCAGTGCAGAGTATTTCAGGAGAGGAGAGTTATAGAGGAAGGAGCGGAGTCCTCCGGCAGCGCAGAGTATTTCAGGAGAGGAGTTATAGAGGAAGGAGCGGAGTCCCCCAGCAGTGCAGAGTATTTCAGGAGAGGAGAGTTATAGAGGAAGGAGCGGAGTCCTCCAGCAGTGCAGAGTATTTCAGGAGAGGAGAGTTATAGAGGAAGGAGCGGAGTCCTCCAGCAGCGCAGAGTATTTCAGGAGAGGAGAGTTATAGAGGAAGGAGCGGAGTCCTCCAGCAGCGCAGAGTATTTCAGGAGAGGAGAGTTATAGAGGAAGGAGCGGAGTCCCCCAGCAGTGCAGAGTATTTCAGGAGAGGAGAGTTATAGAGGAAGGAGCGGAGTCCTCCAGCAGCGCAGAGTATTTCAGGAGAGGAGAGTTATAGAGGAAGGAGCGGAGTCCTCCAGCAGTGCAGAGTATTTCCCAAATTCAAATGGAAGAAGCTGCATATCCGCCATGTTTTTTTCTTCCAAAATCTTTATTGCAACATAGACAAATTTACAATAATAAGTCCAAGCACATTACCCTCCGCTAGACCCTGCGCCTTCTGCACCAACGCGTTTCGCCCCATCCGAGGAGAAGAGTCGGAGTAGACTGGGAATATTTATACTCATCGGTTGACTTTTATTTCTTTTTAAAGCAGGGAGAAAAATGATTTTGTGGATCTGCAGCTTCTTCTTTTTGAATTTAACCTCTTCACGCCGGCCGCACACAAATGTGCGGCCTCCCGGCTTCTGGGCCTAGACGCCGAGCGGACGCACATTTGTGTGCAATTAAAAAAAACATATGTGCTGAGAGCACGGGCCCTGCGCGCTCCCAGCACCTGTGTCCGGTACTCACAGAAAGGTCCCAATCTCCTCTTTCGATCGGGACCTTTCCCGATCATGTGACCGCCGTGACGGCAAATCACGGCTGTCACATGACCCTAAAGCCCCACCCCTCCTCCCAGCTTCTGAAACCCTTAAAGGGCCGAGAGGCGCCAGCGCCAAGGGGTTAACAATCTCAGGTTGACTCCTGGGAGGAGGAGCATGCCCACCATTGAAGTAGATCTAAACCCAATGACTAAAACCTCCTAGTCTTGACATGTTCCTTCAGAACTTCAGAACTTGTTTCAGCTTTCTTCAGTCTTCAACTCTCATTGACATGATCCTGTCCTTGTTCAGGCACTTCCTGTTATGGGGTGACAACTGTCTCTTAGTTTTGCTTCTGCGTTGTCACCCAGTCGCATCAGCCCCTAGTGGAGACCATACAGTGCATGGGCTTGGTCCATACCTGGAATCCAGCACATTGACCGGTTGATGGAAGCTCCAGGAGATCAGAATCATTCAAGGTCATCCAGTTAGGGTTTCCATCTGCTTTCGGTGAACCTGTTGCTTTGTCCTTCATGGGTAACATATGGCTTCACCCTAAAGGTTACCGATCTGCAGAAAGTGTATCTGCCGTCAGTGCGTGCCGATTCTATCCTCTCTATGCTCAGGATAATTTGGTGCTGCGCCGTGTGCTGATATTTAGGAGGCCAGAGCCGGCCGGAGATCTGATGATACTTCATCAGATCGATAGATGGAGAGGAAACGTTCCAGACCGGAGGTTCGGGAGGACCCGCACACACACGTGTCCTCTCTTCCTCTCTCTCCCTGCACTGCCTGTAATCTGATTGTCCTCCTGCCTGTAAATCACAGGCCGACCTCCAGATCCCTTCTAAGTGCTCCCTGTGGGCTCTTTGTGTGGACAGTTATGGGAGAATTAGATTGGTGTCGACAATGACCCTGCGATTGTCTGGCTGGCACCAGGAGAGCATCTGCACCAGACTGAGGGGGAGGTGGGGGTCACTTCTTGAGCAGGCCAGAGATGACTTTACTCTGACAACATGGCCACTGCATTGTTATGGTACAGGTATAGTTAATATCCGTGTTTCTTTTTTCATAAATACATTCCTGGCATGTCAGAATACACAGCAACAGTATCATTTTTTATAAAAGCTCCACCTTCCATGGGTCAAGGGCTGAACTCTAGTCCAGGCTGATGTCACCAGTCTTCTGCAGGCAGGAGCAAGCATTTCAACAGTCTCCTTTTTGACAGTAATCAGACTTCAATGTTGTAGCAGCTGACAAGGTCAGAGGTTGATCTGTGTCAGACATTTGTGAACACAGAACTGCACAGGCACCAGGATTTACATGGTTGGGCCATCTATGAGCCAGCATCTCAGTCTAGGAAGTAGATGGATGAAGCCTCGACAATGATGATTTTGTTCTTTTGGAGAGAAAAGCAGATGAAGGGTGTGTGTGTGGGGGGTGGGGTGGTTGATCCCTGCAAGAGGTAATAAGTGCCTGGAAGTGTTATATTGCACTTAATATATTCGATGCAAGAAGATCGACAAGTGTAGGGGGAGTAAAGGCACCCAGAACCCCCCTTCAACCAGGTACACAGTATATAAATATTTCTAAATTGTTTTGTTTTTTGGAATGAGGGTATTAAACTTTTATTGTGGAGAAGCCATCTATTTCATGTTCAATGACGTTGAAAGAAGCCATCTACCTCAACATACTTGATGCTAAAAGAGACCGTGTATGTCACGTGCTATGATGTTGAAAGAGGCCATCTACGTCACGTTCCATGACACTGAAAGAGGCCATCTACATCATGTTCCATGACACTGAAAGAGGCCATCTACATCATGTTCCATGCCACTGAAAAAGGCCATCTACATCACATTCCATGACACTGAAAGAGGCCATCTACATCACAATCCATGACACTGAAAGAGGCCATCTACATCACGTTCCATGACACTGAAGAGGCCATCTACATCACATTCCATTCCATGACACTGAAAGAGGCCATCTACATCACATTCCATGACACTGAAAGAGGCCATCTACATCACATTCCATGACACTGAAAGAGGCCATCTACATCACGTTCCATGACACTGAAAGAGGCCATCTACATCACGTTCCATGACACTGAAAGAGGCCATCTACATCACGTTCCATGACACTGAAAGAGGCCATCTACATCACGTTCCATGACACTGAAAGAGGCCATCTACATCACGTTCCATGACACTGAAAGAGGCCATCTACATCACGTTCCATGCCACTGAAAGAGGCCATCTACATCACATTCCATTCCATGACACTGAAAGAGGCCATCTACATCACCTTCCATGACACTGAAAGAGGCCATCTACATTACGTTTCATGACACTGAAAGAGGCCATCTACATCATGTTCCATGACACTGAAAGAGGCCATCTACATCACATTCCATTCCATGACACTGAAAAAGGCCATCTACATCATGTTCCATGACACTGAAAGAGGCCATCTACATCACATTCCATTCCATGACACTGAAAGAGGCCATCTACATCATGTTCCATGACACTGAAAGAGGCCATCTACATCACCTTCCATGACACTGAAAGAGGCCATCTACATCACATTCCATTCCATGACACTGAAAGAGGCCATCTACATCACGTTTCATAACACTGAAAGAGGCCATCTACATCACGTTCCATGACACTGAAAGAGGCCATCTACATCACGTTCCATGCCACTGAAAGAGGCCATCTACATCACATTCCATTCCATGACACTGAAAGAGGCCATCTACATCACCTTCCATGACACTGAAAGAGGCCATCTACATTACGTTTCATGACACTGAAAGAGGCCATCTACATCATGTTCCATGACACTGAAAGAGGCCATCTACATCACCTTCCATGACACTGAAAGAGGCCATCTACATCACATTCCATTCCATGACACTGAAAAAGGCCATCTACATCATGTTCCATGACACTGAAAGAGGCCATCTACATCACATTCCATTCCATGACACTGAAAGAGGCCATCTACATCACGTTTCATGACACTGAAAGAGGCCATCTACATCATGTTCCATGACACTGAAAGAGGCCATCTACATCACCTTCCATGACACTGAAAGAGGCCATCTACATCACATTCCATTCCATGACACTGAAAGAGACCATTTACATCACGTTTCATGACACTGAAAGAGGCCATCTACATCATGTTCCATGACACTGAAAGAGGCCATCTACATCACCTTCCATGACACTGAAAGAGGCCATCTACATCACATTCCATTCCATGACACTGAAAGAGGCCATCTACATCACGTTTCATAACACTGAAAGAGGCCATCTACATCACGTTCCATGACACTGAAAGAGGCCATCTACATCACGTTCTATGACACTGAAAGAGGCCATCTACATCACGTTTCATAACACTGAAAGAGGCCATCTACATCACGTTCCATGACACTGAAAGAGGCCATCTACATCACGTTCCATGCCACTGAAAGAGGCCATCTACATCACATTCCATTCCATGACACTGAAAGAGGCCATCTACATCACCTTCCTTGACACTGAAAGAGGCCATCTACATCACATTCCATTCCATGACACTGAAAGAGGCCATCTACATCACGTTTCATGACACTGAAAGAGGCCATCTACATCACGTTCCATGACACTGAAAAAGGCCATCTACATCACGTTTCATAACACTGAAAGAGGCCATCTACATCACGTTCCATGACACTGAAAGAGGCCATCTACATCATGTTTCATGACACTGAAAGAGGCTATCTACATCACGTTCCATGCCACTGAAAGAGGCTATGCACTATGACAATGAAAGAGGCCATCTACATCACGTGACACTGAAAGAGGCTATGCACTATGGCATTGAAAGAGGACATCTTCGTCATATTCTATTATGTTAAAAGAGGCCATCTATGTCATGCTCTCTGATGTTGAAAGAGGCTTTCTACGTCCTGTTCCATGGTGCTGAAATAGGCCATGAGCATCATCTATGTTCTATCACATTGTGTTGCATTCTATTATGTTGAAAGATGGCATTTATGTCACGTTCTATGACGCTAAAAGAGGCTATGTACTATGATGTTGAAAAAGGAGATTCACGTCATATTCTATTATGCTGAAAGAGGCCATCTACATCACAGTCTGTGATGCTGAAAGAGGCCATCTACATCACAGTCTGTGATGCTGAAAGAGGCTATCTACTTCACACTCTATGATGTTGAAAGAGGCTGTCTACGTCAAAATCCAAAATGCTGGAAAATGCCATGAACATGACATATATTCTATCACGTTGCATTGCATTCTCTTATCTTAAAATATGTCATTTATGTTACGTTCTATGGTGCTAAAAGAGACTATGTACTATGACGTCGAAAGAGAACATCTATGTCATATTCTGTTATGTTGAAAGGGGTCATCTACATCACATTCTATGATGGTGAAAGAGGTTATCTACTTCACATTCTATGATGGTGAAAGAGGCCATCTATGTTATGTTCTCTGATTTTGAAAGAGGTCATCTCCCTCATGTCCTTCAATGTTGAAAGAGGCCATCTACCTCATGTTCTCTGATGTTGAAAAAGGCCATCTACATGACGTACTCTGATGTTGAAAGAAGCTGTCTAATTCATGTTCCATGACGTTGAGAAAGGCCATGGACATCATACATGTTCTATCACATTGCATCGCATTCTATTATGTTGAAAGGTGCCATTTATGTCACGTTCTTTTACGCTAAAAGAGGCTAAGTGCTATGATGTTGAAAGAGGACACCTATGTCAAATTCTACTATGTTTAAGGAGTTCATCTATGTCACGTTCTATGATGTTGAAAGAGGCCATCTACATCACATTCTGTGATGTCGAAAGCGACTATCTACTTCACATTCTATGATGGTAAAAGAAGCCATCTATATCATGTTCTGTGACGTTGAATGGCCATTTACGTCATGTTCTCTGATGTTAAAAGAGGTCGTCTATGTCACGTTCTCAGATGTTCAAAGAGACTGTCATGTTCCATGATGCTGGAAAAGGCCATGAGCATCATATATGTTCTATCACGGTGCATTGCATTCTATTATCTTAAAATATGCCATTTATGTGTTCTATGACGCTAAAAGAGGCTATGTACTATGATGTTGAAAGAGGACGTCTACGTCATATTCTGTTATGTTGAAAAAGTCCATCTATATCACGTTCTATGATGATGAAAGTGGCCATCTACATCACATTCTATGATAGTGAAAGAGGTCATCTATGTTATGTTCTCTGATGTTGAAAGAGGCCATCTACCTCATGTTCTCTGATGTTGAAAGAGGCCATCTACGCCATGTTCTCTGATGTTGAAAAAAGCTGTCTACGTTGTGTTCCATGACATTGAAAAAGGCCATGAATATCATACATGTTCTATCACATTGTGACACATTCTGTTATGTTGACAGATGCCATCTATGTCACATTCCATGAAGCTGAAAGAGGCTGTGTACTATGATGTTGACAGAGAACATCTACTTCATATTCTTTTATGTTGAAAGAGTCTATGTCACGTTCTATGATGTTGAAAAAGGCCATCTACATCACATTCTGTGATGTCAAAAGAGGCTATGACAGTGAAAGAGGCCATCTATGTCATGTTCCATGGCACTGAAAGAGGCCATCTACATCATGTTCTCTGTGCTGAAAGAGACCATCTATGTCATGTTCCATGGCACTGAAAGAGGCCATCTACCTTACATTCTCTAATGTTCAAAGAGGTTGTCTACGTCCTATTCCATGATGCTGAAAAAGGTCATGAGCATTATGCATGTTTATCACATTGCATTGCATTCTGTTATGTTGAAAGACTCCCTCTATGTCACGTGTTCTGTGATATTGAATGAGGCTATCTACTTCATATTCTATGATGTTGAATGAGGCCATCTATGTCATGTTCTGTGATGTTGGAAGAGGCCATCTATGTCACATTCCATGACACTGAAAGAGGCCATGCACATCATGTTCTATGACGTTGAAAGAGGATATCTATGTCACATTCTATTATATTGAAGGAGGCCATATATGTCATATTCTATGATGTTAAAAGAGGCCATGCCATGTTCTGTGATGTCAAAAGAAGCTATCTACTTCACGTTCTATGATGTTGAAAGAGACCATCTATGTCACGTTCTCTGATGCTAAAAGAGGTCTTTGACATTGTGTTCTATGGCGTTAATAGAGGCCATCTATGTCACGTTCTCTAATGTTCCAGGAGGCCATCATACATGTTCTATCACAATGAAAGAGAACATCTATGTCTCATTCTATTATGTTGAAAGAGGCCATCTATGTCAGGTTCTGTGAAGTTGAAAGAGGTCATCAACATTGTGTTCTATGAAAGAGGTAATTGATGGCACTTTCTCTAATGTAAAAAGATTCCATCCATGATGTTGAAAAAGGCCATCTACATCATGCTCTGTAAGAATGAAAGTGGCCATCTACGTTACATTCAGTGACGTTAAAAGAGACTATTTACATCACGTTCTGTGATGTTGAAAGAGGCCATCTACGTCACGTTCTATGACTTTGAAAGAGGCCATCTACGTCACGTTCTATGACTTTGAAAGAGGCCATCTATGTCACATTCTATGACTTTGAAAGAGGCTATCTACGTCACCTTCTATGACTTTGAAAGAGGCCATCTACGTCACATTCTATGGTGTTGAAAAAGGCCATCTACATTGCATTCTATAATGTTGAATCGGGCCATCTACCTCACATTCTGTGATGTGATGATGAAAGAGACCATCTACGTCATGTTCTGTGATGTTAAAAGAGACAAACTACACCATGTTCTTTGATGTTGAAAGAGGCAATCTACATGATGTGCTATGGTGTTGAAAGAGGTCTTCTATTCTTTGATGTTGAAAGGGGCCATCTATGGCACATTCTGTGATGTTAAGAGGTCATCTATGCCATATTCTGTGATGTTAAGAGGCCATCTATGGCATATTCTGTGATGTTAAGAGGTCATATACATCAAAATGGAACAGCCATCCCTAAACAGGGGTGGAGGGACCTCCAACATCATCTATCATCCACATATAATACCTACAACATTTCTCTCCAGACTACTGTAAGTAACGTAGAGGAGTATTTACGCTCTGTACCTGATGAAGTAGCTTGAGCAGCTGTGAAGCATTGAAGGTGTTTTATGCTTACACAATAAAGTTTCTTTTCTTATAATTAATTTTTCACTTCCCACAACACACTTTAATATGTCAATGTATTTTTCCAATAAAACCAAATTTCTCTATATTTCAAAGATTGCAACATTCTAACGACCAATGGGGTCTAAAGGCAACCCCATACTTCGAGCGCGATCCAAGGTCTGTGGGGAGACAGACATATTCTCCAAGTGAACCAATAACGCTTGCTTTGGAGCAACTCTGGTCCTAATGTAGGGCATAATCAATAAGAATGGTCTTAGTTCTCAGGACAGACTTAGTAAAAGTGATCTTAGTTTGGAGAGAACTCAGGTAAGTCTTAGAAAAACTGGTCTTAGTTTGGAAAGGGCTCAGGGCAGGATTAGTAAAAGTCATCTTTGCTTGGAGATAACTTGGACAAGCTTAGTAAAACGGGTTCTAGTTTGGATTAGGGCATGATTAGTAAAACAGGTCTTAGTTGGAGAGAGCTTGGGACAGACCTATTAAAACTCATCTAACTTTGGAGAGAGCTTGGGTAAGTCTTAGCAAAGCTGGTCCTAATTTGAAGAGAGTTTAGATAAGTCTTAGAAAAAGTGGTTTTAGTTCGGAGAGAGCTAAGGGCAGGATTAGCAAGAGTTATCTTAGCTTGGAGATAGCTTGGGGCAGACTTAGTAAAAACTCATCTTAGTTTGGAGATGACTTAGGACAGGTTCTAGTTTGTACAAAACTTGGGCAGGCTTAGTGAATAGGTCTTAGTTTGCGAGAGCTTGGGACAAACTTAGTAAATCGTGTCTTAGTTTGGGAATAAATCTGAGAGAAGCTTAGTAAAACAGGTTCCAGTCTGCTGAGAGCTTGGGGAAGATATAGTAAAACCCATCTTTGAGGATAACATTGGGAGAGTCTTAGTAAAACAGGTTCTAGTCTGGAGAGGGCTTGGGGCAGACTTAGTAAAACACATCTTTGAGGATAACATTGGGAGAGTCTTAGTAAAACAGGTTCTAGTCTGTAGAGGGCTTGGGGCAGACTTAGTAAAATAGGTCTTAATTGGAGAGAGCTTAGAGCAATCTTAGTAAAGCTTGTATTAGTTTGTGGATAACACTAGGAGAGGCTTAGTAAAACAGGTTGTAGTCTGTGGAGAGCTTGGGGCAGACTTAGTAAAACCCATCATTGGAGATAACATTGGGAGAGGCTTAGTAAAACAGGTTCTAGTCTGGAAAGAACTTGGGGCAGACTTAGTAAAACCCATATTAGTTTGGGGATACCTTTGGAAGAGACTTAGTAAAACAGATTCTAGTCTGGAGAGTCAGGGGCAGACTTATTAAAACAGGTCTGAGGAGAGCTCAGGGTAGGCTTAGTAAAAACTCATCTTAGTTTGGAGATGGCTTAAGGCAGGCTCAGTAAAACAGGTTCTATTTTGAAGAGAACATTGGCAGGCTTAGTAAGACAGGTCTTAATTGGAGAGAGCTTGGGGCAATCTTAGTAAAATGTGTCTTAGTTTGGGGATAACACTTGGAGAGGCTTAGTAAACCAGGTTCTAGTCTGGACATAGCTTGGGGCAGACTTAGTAAAGCCTGTCTTAGTTTGGGGTAACATTGGGAGAGGCTTAGTAAAACAGGTTCTACTTTGGAGAGAACTTGGGGCAGACTTAATAACACAGGTCTTAGTTGGAAAGAGCTCAGGGCATGCTTGGTAATGTTTTTCTTTGTTTGGAGAGAGCTCAGAGCAGGATTAGTGAATCAAGTCTTAGTTTGAAGAGAGATCTGGACAGGCATAGCAAACAGGTCTTAGTTGAAGAAAGCCCAGGGTGGGAAAAGTGAAACTGGTCTTAGTTTGGTGAGAGCTCATGACAGGCTTAGTAAAGACTCATCTTAGTTTGGAGATGGTTTAAGGCAGGCTCAGTAAAACAGGCTCTAGTTTGGAGAGAACTCAGGCAGACTTAGTAAAACAGGTCTTAATTGGAAAGAGCTTGGGGCAATCTTAGTAAAACTTGTCTTAGTTTGGGGATAACACTGGGAGAGGCTTAGTAAAACAGGTTGTAGTCTGTGGTGAGCTTGGGGCAGACTTATTAAAACCCATCATTGGAGATAACATTGGGAGAGGCTTAGTAAAACAGGTTCTAGTTTGGAGAGAGTCAGGGGCAGACTTATTAAAACATGTCTGAGGAGAGCTCAGGGCAGGCTTAGTAAAAACTCATCTTAGTTTGGAGATGTCTTAAGGCAGGCTCAGTAAAACAGGTTCTAGTTTGAAGAGAACATTGGCAGGCTTAGTAAGACAAGTCTTAATTAGAGAGAGCTTGGGATAATCTTAGAAAAACGTGTCTTAGTTAGGGGATAACACTGGGAGAGGCTTAGTAAAACAGGTTGTAGTCTGTGGAGAGCTTGGGGCAGACTTAGTAAAACCCATCTGAGTTTGCGGATAACGTTGGAAAAAGCTTAGTAAACCAGGTTCTAGTCTAGAGAGAGCTTGGGACAGACTTAGTAAAGCCTGTCTTAGTTTGGGGTAACATTGAGAGAGGCTTAGTAAAACAGGTTCTAGTTTGGAGAGAACTTGAGGCAGACTTAATAACACAGGTTTTAGTTGGAAAGAGCTCAGGGCATGCTTGGTAATATGTTTCTTAGTTTGGAGAGAGCTCAGACCAGGATTAGTGAATCAAGTCTTAGTTTGGAGAGAGTTCTGGACAGGTATAGCAAACAGGTCTTAGTTGAAGAAAGCTCTGGATGGGGATAACACTAGGAGAAGCTTAGTAAAACAGATTCTAGTCTGGAGAGAGTCAGGGGCAGGCTTAGTAAAACCCATCTTAGTTTGGGGATAACATTGGGAGAGGCTTAGTAAAACAGGTTCTAGTCTGGAGAGAGTTAGGGGCAGACTTAGTAAAACAGGTCTGAGGAGATCTCAAGGCAGGGTTAATAAAACTAACCTAACATTGGAGAGAACTCTGGTTAATAAACCACTCTTAGTTGGAAGGGGCAAGGCAGTCTTGGTAAAGCAGGGGAGGGGCAAGGCAGTCTTGGTAAAGCAGGGGAAGGGCAAGGCAGTCTTGGTAAAGCAGGGGAAGGGCAAGGCAGTCTTGGTAAAGCAGTGGAAGGGCAAGGCAGTCTTGGTAAAGCAGCAGAAGGGCAAGGCAGTCTTGGTAAAGCAGGGGAGGGGCAATGCAGTCTTGGTAAAGCAGGAGAAGGGCAAGGCAGTCTTGGTAAAGCAGGGGAGGGGCAAGGCAGTCTTGGTAAAGCAGGAGAAGGGCAAGGCAGTCTTGGTAACGCAGGGGAGGGGCAAGGCAGTCTTGGTAAAGCAAGGGAAGGGCAAGGCAGTCTTGGTAAAGCAGTGGAAGGGCAAGGCAGTCTTGGTAAAGCAGTGGTAAGGGCAAGGCAGTCTTGGTAAAGCAGGGGAAGGGCAAGGCAGTCTTGGTAAAGCAGTGGTAAGGGCAAGGCAGTCTTGGTAAAGCAGTGGTAAGGGCAAGGCAGTCTTGGTAAAGCAGGGGAAGGGCAAGGCAGTCTTGGTAAAGCAGGAGAAGGGCAAGGCAGTCTTGGTAACGCAGGTGAGGGGCAAGGCAGTCTTGGTAAAGCAAGGGAAGGGCAAGGCAGTCTTGGTAAAGCAGTGGAAGGGCAAGGCAGTCTTGGTAAAGCAGTGGTAAGGGCAAGGCAGTCTTGGTAAAGCAGGGGAAGGGCAAGGCAGTCTTGGTAAAGCAGGGGAAGGGCAAGGCAGTCTTGGTAAAGCAGTGGAAGGGCAAGGCAGTCTTGGTAAAGCAGTGGAAGGGCAAGGCAGTCTTGGTAAAGCAGGGGAAGGGCAAGGCAGTCTAGGTAAAGCAGTGGAAGGGCAAGGCAGTCTTGATAAAGCAGGGGAAGGGCAAGGCAGACTTGGCAAAACAGGTCTTAGTTTTTTTAAAGCTCATGGCAGACTTAGTAAATCAAGTCTTTCTCTGGAAAGAGCTCAGGGTAGGCTTGGTGAAGGCAGATTTATAAAAGTTGGTTTCTTTGCTGCCAGTCTGTCACAAGGAACAAAGATGAGGGAATTTCAAGCAGCTGTCAGAAGTTGCAGCCTCTGGGGATCAGCCAGCTCCAACTATTTCAATAAAGGAAGCAAAATCCATAATTAGAGCAACAAGCTGTTTATTTTACTTCCGCAGAATTCCTGCCAAAGAGAAGTGCAAATACACGCCGACTAAATTAAAGCCAGCTTCAATGCTTGGGGTGAACGTTTTCTATGTGTGTGTGGGAAATCAGATTGTAGACCCCAGTCCTTCCCTATAGACCTTCGTATCCCTTGTAGGTGATCATGTCTTCTTACTGTATAATAACTGTGGGGACCGAGAGGAGAAAATATTTATCTATAAACTGTATAGATATAATTTCCTGTTAAAAATTAAAATGCAAGATATTTGAAAAAGATAGATAGCATCTCTGGCACATGTTGTCCTGGAGTTGTGCCTCTCAGTAGATCATCTTCCTCCGGTTGGGGGGAGCCGTGGTTGATGCACAGCCCCCGAGATCAAAGTGTTATTCTGGAGAAGGCGGACTGCTTTTCTCTTCTACTGTTTGATTAATGAGTGCCTTTAATGCATTCTCCTTTTATCACTACGCATATTTTAAGTGTGTATTGGAAACAGGAAAATCAAAAGATTGTGTAGCTTGAAAGTTTGGTTGTACAAGATTTTGGATAACATCTGCATCAAAACTGTTCAAACAGAAAATAAAATACAAACAAACAAGAGATTGTTACATCCCTGATACCAGCAGCACTCCGCAAAGATTAAAAAGCAAATTCAGGAAAGAACTATTAGAACTGCTAATGCTTCCTGGAAAAATGTTAAATCGGAAAGTCAACACAGTTTCTTTTAGGACTTCTCTCTCCTTTCTCTTTTCCTCAGTATTGTCCTCTCCTGCACCGTGGCCCCATTTCTGTCTTCTCTCTCATCCTCTGTATTATCTTCCCCTCCACTGTGGCTCCATCATTCTCCTCCTCCTCATCCCCAGTTTTTTCCTCTCCATCATTTTGGTCCCTTCTTTCTCTTCCCTCTCATCTTCAATATTATCCTATCCTTTACTCTGGCTTTATCTCTCATCCTCAATTTTGTCCTTTCCTCCTAATTGGCTCCTCCTGTATGCTCCCTCTCATCCCCGGTATTGTCTTCTCCTTTACTGTAACCCCCCCCCCCCCGCACTGCACTCTCTCAGCCCTGTCACTACTGAGGAAGTCGCCAAAGTCCTCTCAGAAGCCCGCCTCACTACCTGCCCCCTGGACCCTATCCCCTCTCAACTCCTCCGGTCACCCCCCGCCTCCCTCATCCGCTCCCTCACCCACATCTTCAATCTCTCCCTCTCTACTGGCGTATTCCCCTCCCCCCTAAAGCATGCGCATATCACCCCCATCCTCAAAAAGCCCTCCCTGGATCCCGCGGACCCCAACAACCTCAGACCCATCTCCCTGCTGCCACTCACCTCCAAGCTCCTTGAACGCATAGTCTACGATCACCTAAGCTCCCACCTTACAGACAATAACCTCCTTGACCCACTACAGTCCAGCTTCCGTCCCCTACACTCCATTGAAACTGCCCTCCTCAAAATCACTAACGACCTACTAAACGCCAAAGCCAAGGGCGACTCCTCTGTCCTCCTTCTCCTGGACCTCTCTGCGGCCTTCGACACAATTGACCACCCCCTCCTCCTTAATAAACTACTCTCCCTTGGCATCAGAGATACTGCTCTCTCTTGGTTCTCATCCTACCTATCCCGACGCTCCTTCAGTGTCACCTACAATGGTGCCACCTCCCCCTCCCTCCCCCTCTCTGTTGGGGTCCCCCAAGGCTCTGTCCTTGGACCCCTTCTCCATCTACACCTCCTCCCTGGGCAAACTCATACACTCTCATGGCTTCAACTATCACATCTACGCTGACGACACCCAAATCTACCTCTCCACCCCCCTCCTCACCCCCACTATCTCCGCCCGCATCACTCACCTCCTAAATGACATCTCAGACTGGATGTCGCTACATTTCCTCAAGCTCAACCTCTCCAAAACTGAGCTCCTCGTCTTTCCCCCTGCCAACATCCCCCCCCTTCCTATCCATCATCACCAACAACTCCACTATCACTCCCGCCCAGCAAGCCAAAGTCCTTGGCGACATTCTTGACTCGAACCTCTCCTTCCAACCTCATGTCAAATCACTCACAAACACATGCAGGCTCCATCTTCGCAACATTGCCAAGATACGTACCTTCCTCACCCCAGACACCACCAAACTTCTAGTACACTCCCTCATCATCTCACGCCTTGACTACTGTAATTCTCTTCTCACCGGCCTACCCAAGTGCAGGCTCTCCCCGCTCCAGACCATCCTGAACTCAGCGGCTAGACTCATCCACCTCACCACCCGCTCCACCTCTGCCACCCCCCTCTGCCTCTCCCTCCACTGGCTCCCGATTGCCCAACGCATCAAATTTAAACTCCTAACCCTGACCTACAAAGCCGTTCACAACACTGCCCCTGACTACCTCACCAACCTGATCACCAAGTACCGCCCTACCCGTACCCTTCGCTCCTCACAGGACCTCCTTCTATCCTGCTCCCTGGTCTCCTCCTCCCATGCACGACTGCAGGACTTCTCCAGGTCCTCCCCCATCCTCTGGAACTCACTGCCCCAATCCATCAGACTGTCGCCTTCCCTCTTCACATTCAGGCGCTCCCTCAAAACCCATCTCTTCAGGGAAGCCTACCCCACCCTCACCTAACGGCCATTCTCCCTCTTTCCTCCCACCCCTCATTCCCCTCAGCCACTTCCTACTGTACCTTTACCCCCTCCCTCCTAGATTGTAAGCTCGAAAGAGTAGGGCCCTCTTACCCCTCGTACGTTGTTTGTTGTTGTTGTGCTGTGCCATGTATTGTCCCCCCCTCTATTGTACAGCGCTGAGCAAACCCTTTGGCGCTATATAAACTCGTAGTAATAATAATAATAATAATACTGTGACCCTGTTCACTCCCATACCTCTCATCCTCAGCATTATCTTCTCCTCCGCTGTGACCCTTTTCTCTCCCATACCTCTCATCCTCAGCATTGTCCTCTTCTCCATTGTGGCCCTTTTTTTCACATACCACTCATCCTCAGCATTGTCTTCTCCTCAGCTGTGACCCTTTTCTCTCCCATACCTCTCATCCTCAGTATTGTCTTCTCCTCCGCTGTGACCCTTTTCTCTCCCATGCCTCTCATCCTCAGTATTGTCTTCTCCTCCGCTGTGACCCTTTTCTCTCCCATGCCTCTCATCCTCAGTATTGTCCTCTCCTTCACTGTGACCCTTTTCTCTCCCATACCTCTCATCCTCAGTATTGTCTTCTCCTCCGCTGTGACCCTTTTCTCTCCCTTACCTCTCATCCTCAGCATTGTCCTCTTCTCCATTGTGGCCCTTTTTTTCACATACCACTCATCCTCAGCATTGTCTTCTCCTCAGCTGTGACCCTTTTCTCTCCCATACCTCTCATCCTCAGTATTGTCTTCTCCTCCGCTGTGACCCTTTTCTCTCCCATACCTCTCATCCTCAGTATTGTCTTCTCCTCCACTGTGACCCTTTTCTCTCCCATACCTCTCATCCTCAGTATTGTCCTCTCCTCCACTGTGACCCTTTTCTCTCCCATACCTCTCATCCTCAGTATTGTCTTCTCCTCCGCTGTGACCCTTTTCTCTCCCATACCTCTCATCCTCAGCATTGTCCTCTTCTCCATTGTGGCCCTTTTTTTCACATACCACTCATCCTCAGTATTGTCTTCTCCTCCGCTGTGACCCTTTTCTCTCCCATACCTCTCTTCCTCAGTATCATTTTCTCCTCCACTGTGACCCTTTTCTCTCCCATACCTCTCATCCTCAGTATTGTCTTCTCCTCCGCTGTGACCCTTTTCTCTCCCATACCTCTCATCCTCAGCATTGTCCTCTTCTCCATTGTGGCCCTTTTTTTCCCATACCTCTCATCCTCAGTATTGTCTTCTCCTCCGCTGTGACCCTTTTCTCTCCCATACCTCTCATCCTCAGTATTGTCTTCTCCTCCACTGTGACCCTTTTCTCTCCCATACCTCTCATCCTCAGTATTGTCTTCTCCTCCGCTGTGACCCTTTTCTCTCCCATGCCTCTCATCCTCAGTATTGTCCTCTCCTCCACTGTGACCCTTTTCTCTCCCATACCTCTCATCCTCAGTATTGTCTTCTCCTCCGCTGTGACCCTTTTCTCTCCCATGCCTCTCATCCTCAGTATTGTCCTCTCCTCCACTGTGACCCTTTTCTCTCCCATACCTCTCATCCTCAGTATTGTCTTCTCCTCCGCTGTGACCCTTTTCTCTCCCATACCTCTCATCCTCAGTATTGTCTTCTCCTCCGCTGTGACCCTTTTCTCTCCCATACCTCTCATCCTCAGCATTGTCCTCTTCTCCACTGTGGCCCTTTTTTTTCCCATCCCTCTTATCCTCTCCTCTACTGTGGTTCTATCTCTATCCTTTCTCTCATCCTCAGTGTTGTCCTGTACTCCGCTGTGGCTCCTTCACTCTCCTCTTTCTCATCCTCACTGTTGTCCTCTCTTTCACTGTGGCCCCTTCTCTGTCTTCTCTCTCATGCTCAGAATTGTCCACACCTCTACTGTGGTTCTTTCTCTCTCCTTTCTGTCATCCTCAGTGTTGTTCCTCCACTGTGGCCTTTTCTCTCTCCTCTCTCTCATCCTCTGTATTGTACTATCCTCCACTGTGGCTCCTTCTCTCTCCTCACCTTCATCCTCCATATTGTCCTCTACTCCACTGTCGCTCTTTTTTTCTTCTCACTCTTATCCCTCTCAATCTTAGTATTGTCCTGTCTTCCATTATGGTTACATATTTCTTCTCATATCCATCCTTAGTATTATCCTCTCCTCCAGTATGGCTCTTTCTGTCTCCTCCCTCTTATCCTCAATTGTCCCCTCCTCCACTGTGACTTCTTCTCAGTCCTTTCTCTCTCATCTTCAGTATTGTCCTCAGTATTTTCTTATCCTCTGTTGTTGCTCCTTCTCTGTTCTCCCTCTCGTGCTCAGTATTGTCCTCATGTCCACTTTGGCTCCTTCTTGATCCCCTCTCTGTCATCTTGTCCTCTACTCCACTGTGGCCTCTCCTATTTTCTTTGTCTCATTCCCCATATTGTCTTCTCCATTATGGTGGCCACTTCTCTCTCCTCCCTCCCATCCTCAGTAATAATTTATCCTCTATTGTTGCTCCATCTTTCTTCTCTTCGTGCTCAGTGTTGCCTCCTCTTGTGGTTCCTTTTGGATCTTTTCTCTCTCATCTTCAATATTGTCTTCTCCTCCACTGTGGCCCATTCTCTTTTTTTTGTCCCATCCTCAGTATTGTCTTCTCCATTATGGTGGCTGCTCTGCTCTACTCCTTCTCATCCTTAGTATTATCTTATCCTCTATTGTTGCTTCCTCTCTCTTCTCCCTCTTATGTTCAGTGTTGCCTCCTCCTCTATTGTGGGTCGTTCTGAATCTTTTCTCTCTCATCTTCAATATTGTCTTCTCCACCGTGGCCCCTACGCTTTCCTTTGTCTCATTCTCAGTATTGTTTTCTCCATTATGGTGGCCGCTTCTCTCTCCTCCCTCCCATCCTCAGTATTATCTTATCTTCTATTGTTGCTTCATCTCTCTTCTCCCTCTCATTCTCAGTATTGACCTCATGTCCGCTATGGCTGCTTTTTGATCCCCTCTTTCTCATCTTGTCCTCTCCTGCATTGTGGCCTCTCCTCTCCCCTCCCTTTCATCTACAGCATTGTCCCGATCAAACACCTGAAAAATGTCTAAATGAAATTAAAAAAATTTAGCAAACACGAGTGGCAAGCCAAAAGAAAATATTTGCAATAGGACAAGTCTTTTTAAAGTGACCCAGTCATGACTGAAGATTCAGCCGTGGTAGTTTAGTTCAGGGCTTCAAATTTCAAGTCCTGAGCTACTAGCAAGGCCCTAAGAGTTACTCGCCACCAGGGGTGGACTGAAACTCATGGGGCCCCCGGGCAATAGGGGATCATGGGGCCCCTGTGTCCTTGCCCAAACTCACAAAAAGCCTATGAAAAAGATACCAGGGACATCTCATAGGGCCCCCTACTGACCCCGGGCCCTCGGGCAGTGCCCGAGATTCCAAATGGTCAGTCCGCCCCTGCTCGCCACCAACAAACATACACAAACAGAGACACCTGTACACACACACAGACATGTACATACACACATGCAGGGGTGGACTGACAACTCATGGGGCCCCCGGGCAATAGGGGATCATGGGGCCCCTGTGTCCTTGCCCAAACTCAAAAAAGCCTATGAAAAAGGTACCAGGGGCATCTCATGGGGCCCCCTACTGACCCCGGGCCCTCGGGCAGTGCCCGAGATTCCAAATGGTCAGTCCGCCCCTGCACACACACATACACACACAGAAACATGTATACACACACAGAGAAACATGTACACACACACATGTATACACACACAGGCACATACAGACACGCATACACACAGATACATGTACATACACAGAAATACACACGCACAGACACATGTACATACACACAGACACATGTACATACCTACACAGACACATGTACACACAGACACATGTACATACATACTCATAAACACACACATGTACATGCACACATACATGTACATACACGCAGACACATGTACAGATACACACATGTACATACACACAGACACACACAAACACACACATATGTACACACACACACGCACACAGTTAAGTGTCCTCTCCTCTCCCCTGAAGCCACCACTGGCTGACATAGAGGATCATGTGACCAGAGTGAGCTAAAATTAGGTAGACGCACACACACCCCATAAAAAGTTGCAGTACTTCGTTGTTCACTCACAGAGCCGGGTACTGCACTCTAGGGGGAGGCAGAGAGCACAGCACACACTCCTTCCTTTGCTTTCACTGCGTTCAGCTATTGAGCAGTCTGGCGGCTCTTGGTGCCACTGACAGATCCGGCCTGAGCTCTGAGCCTGCTCAGCAAGACGGCCCTGGGGGATACACTCGCCCCCACCATAATTTCCACTCGCCATTGGTGAGCAGGCGAGTGGAATTTCAAGGCCTGGTTTAGTAGAATGTAACCAGTTACCAGTCTCTGAATTTTTTCATACTGTTTTGTACACTCAGAAGCTGGAAAACTGCGAGAGGTCAGGCAGCTGCTAAAGCAACATCTCTTGGGCCTTAGATGGACTTCGAATTGTCAGTTGTATTTTTCTATCTCTCCTATTGGAGAGATTTCATTAGATTCACCTCTTGTCCTAACCCCTCACCTTGGTTGAGTTGGCTTTAGATACACGTTAAGTCTAATGTTCAGATTCTTACATGGCTGGAAAGTGGGACGATCTTAGAAGAAAAGTGGGATGAGGGGATTTGGTGTGAAATGAGGACCAGCTAACAGCCCCTCGTTCTTGTCTTCTGATGAACGGCATGTTGACGTCCGTCTCGGTCGGACTCGGCGGTTCCCAGTCTCGGTGGCCCATCTCCAGGCTTTAGATACACGTTAAATCTAATGTTCAGATTCCTACATGGCTGGAAAGTGGGACAATCTTAGAAGAAAGTGGGATGAGGGGATTTGGTGTGAAATGAGGACCAGCTAACAGCCCCTCGTTCTTGTCTTCTGATGAACGGCATGTTGATGTCTGTCTCGGTTGGACTTGGCGGTTCCCAGTCTCGGTGGCCCATCTCCGGGCTTTAGATACACGTTAAGTCTAATGTTCAGATTCTTACATGGCTGGAAAGTGGGACAATCTTAGCTGGTCCTCATTTCACACCAAATCCCCTCATTCCACTTTTCTTCTAAGATTGTCCCACTTTCCAGCCATGTAAGAATCTGAACATTAGACTTAACGTGTATCTAAAGCCTGGAGATGGGCCACCGAGACTGGGAACCGCCGAGTCCGACCGAGACGGACGTCACATGCTGTTCATCAGAAGACAAGAACGAGGGGCTGTTAGCTGGTCCTCATTTCACACCAAATCCCCTCATCCCACTTTGCTTCTAACAGCCCCTCGTTCTTGTCTTCTGATGAACGGCATGTTGACGTCCGTCTCGGTCGGACTCGGCGGTTCCCAGTCTCGGTGGCCCATCTCCAGGCTTTAGATACACGTTAAGTCTAATGTTCAGATTCTTACATGGCTGGAAAGTGGGACGATCTTAGAAGAAAAGTGGGATGAGGGGATTTGGTGTGAAATGAGGACCAGCTAACAGCCCCTCGTTCTTGTCTTCTGATGAACGGCATGTTGACGTCCGTCTCAGTCGGACTCGACGGTTCCCAGTCTCGGTGGCCCATCTCCAGGCTTTAGATACACGTTAAATCTAATGTTCAGATTCCTACATGGCTGGAAAGTGGGACGATCTTAGAAGAAAGTGGGATCAGGGGATTTGGTGTGAAATGAGGACCAGCTAACAGCCCCTCGTTCTTGTCTTCTGATGAACGGCATGTTGACGTCCGTCTCGGTCGGACTCGGCGGTTCCCAGTCTCTGTGGCCCATCTCCAGGCTTTAGATACACGTTAAATCTAATGTTCAGATTCCTACATGGCTGGAAAGTGGGACGATCTTAGAAGAAAAGTGGGATGAGGGGATTTGGTGTGAAATGAGGACCAGCTAACAGCCCCTCGTTCTTGTCTTCTGATGAACGGCATGTTGACGTCCGTCTCGGTCGGACTCGGCGGTTCCCAGTCTCGGTGGCCCATCTCCATTGTTGTGTTAAACCTTTGCCACCTCGTCTGGCCGCCTTGAAAGGCCCGTGAACTTGAAAGTCGGCGCCATGAAAGAGCCGCCAAGCGAAGGATTAGCCTCGCCTGGCATAGTGTGACTTCTGCGCGTCGGGCCCGGCGTGGCCTGAACAGAACGGCGATTTGTATGGGCTTTGTGAGGAGCGGCGGTGAATGGCTGCGTGTGACACAAGCTCCGATGACTCTCCGTCCCAGTAACGTGCGGCACTCACACACAATTTGTTCCATTAAGTCGCTGACATCCCGGGCCTCGGCTTTGAAGAGGCCTCTCTCCTTTCATGCCTCCTTTGATAAAAGAGATTGTCAGAAGCCTTTTCATGTTGTCACTGACACAGCTCCCATTATTGTCCGACGTTTTAACCGTTTACATTCGGCAACCTTTTTTTTTTTTTCTTTTTTTTTTTTTATTTCTTTAAACATGACAAAAGTTACAAAGATCTGCTGTGTTCCCAAGAATTTAAGAAATATGGGAACTGGCTAAAAGCTGAACCCCAGGCAGATGCAGAAGACACAAATGAATAGAGCTCTGTATTCAATGATACATCATTGAATGTATTTTTTTTTTAGAGGCAAGCATTGTAAGTACCTGAGTTTGACTTGGTATCAACCTCTAGAAATCCTCTGTACAGCAGAGCTCAGACTGGGGAAGGGTGAAGCACCACAAGAAGCTCAGATGGTGGAGAGGCATGATGGTCACCATATGCAGATGTGGGTTCAAGGCTGAAATCTTAATTTGGGGTGTCGAAAGTCAACTATAAATGACTGAAAAAAATCGGTGGATGTTGGAAGGGAATCAAAGATGGTGGGTGTAATGTTTTGTTGTGCAACAATGAAGTTGAATGTTATTAAGAATCTTGAGAGGGTGGCAGAGAAGAAAACTTGATTGGGTGGATGTGTGGGCCAATCCAGTCAGGGAAAGGTCTTACCAGTACAAGGAACCAGGGCTGGGGCCATGGGTGGGCTGTAGGGGCAGCTTCCCCGGGTGCAGTGAAACAAGGGGGCAAAGAATAGATACAGGGTTCTTGGCTGAAATTTTAATTTGTGGTGTCGAAGGTCAACAATAAATGACTGAAAAAATCGGTGGATGTTGGAAGGGAATCAAAGATGGTGGATGTAATGTTTTGTTGTGCAACAATGAAGTTGAATGGTATTAAGAATCTTGAGAGGGTGGCAGAGAAGAAAACTTGATTGGGTGGATGTGTGGGCCAATCCAGTCAGGGAAAGGTCTTACCAGTACAAGGAACCAGGGCTGGGGCCATGGGTGGGCTGTAGGGGCAGCTGCCCTGGGCGCAGTGAAACAAGGGGGCAAAGAATAGATACAAGGTTCTTGGCTGAAATTTTAATTTGGGGTGTCGAAGGTCAACTTTAAATGACTGAAAAAAATCGGTGGATGTTGGAAGGGAATCAAAGATGGTGGGTGTAATGTTTTGTTGTGCAACAATGAAGTTGAATGGTATTAAGAATCTTGAGAGGGTGGCAGAGAAGAAAACTCGGTTGGGTGGATGTGTGGGCCAATCCAGTCAGGGAAAGGTCTTACCAGTACAAGGAACCAGGGCTGGGGCCATGGGTGGGCTGTAGGGGCAGCTTCCCCGGGTGCAGTGAAACAAGGGGGCAAAGAATAGATACAGGGTTCTTGGCTGAAATTTTAATTTGTGGTGTCGAAGGTCAACAATAAATGACTGAAAAAATCGGTGGATGTTGGAAGGGAATCAAAGATGGTGGATGTAATGTTTTGTTGTGCAACAATGAAGTTGAATGGTATTAAGAATCTTGAGAGGGTGGCAGAGAAGAAAACTTGATTGGGTGGATGTGTGGGCCAATCCAGTCAGGGAAAGGTCTTACCAGTACAAGGAACCAGGGCTGGGGCCATGAGTGGGCTGTAGGGGCAGCTGCCCCGGGCACAGTGAAGCAAGGGGGCAAAGAATAGATACAGGGGGGTACAACCATTCATTTAACAGTTGGGGAGGGGGGCGTAGATCTTCATCCTTGCCTTGAGAGCTGCATGACCTTGTCCCAGTATGGCATCAGATGTCTAGTGGTGGGATTTCCATTGTTTTTCAGGGTATCTTCTTAAATTGAGTTGATACAATGTATTTATTTTGTGGTGTCTATTTATAAAACCTGGGAAAGTTCAGGTGTCTAAATTTAGCTACATAATCCACACATTCACTGACATTGGCCGGTAATGACCCCGGTATTTATACTGCAATGGATTTGACGCTGGAAATTGTTGTATTCAGTTTACACTGGTTACAGTGCATCCCTAGTCTGATCCTGAGTGAGAAACTGGAATCTATGAAATTATAATAGTGTGTGACTGTGGGGGAGGGGACATTAGAGTGTAAGCTCCTCTGGTACAGAGACTGATGTGACTGTGGGGGAGGGGACATTAGAGTGTAAGCTCCTCTGTACAGAGACTGATGTGACTGTGGGGGAGGGGACATTAGAGTGTAAGCTCCTCTGTACAGAGACTGATGTGACTGTGGGGGAGGGGACATTAGAGTGTAAGCTCCTCTGTACAGAGACTGATGTGACTGTGGGGGAGGGGACATTAGAGTGTAAGCTCCTCTGTACAGAGACTGATGTGACTGTGGGGGAGGGGACATTAGAGTGTAAGCTCCTCTGGTACAGAGACGGATGTGACTGTGGGGGGAGGGGATATTAGAGTGTAAGCTCCTCTGTACAGAGACTGATGTGACTGTGGGAGAGGGGACATTAGAGTGTAAGCTCCTCTGTACAGAGACTGATGTGACTGTGGGTGAGGGGACATTAGAGTGTAAGCTCCTCTGTACAGAGACTGATGTGACTGTGGGGGAGGGGACATTAGAGTGTAAGCTCCTCTGGTACAGAGACGGATGTGACTGTGGGGGGAGGGGATATTAGAGTGTAAGCTCCTCTGTACAGAGACTGATGTGACTGTGGGAGAGGGGACATTAGAGTGTAAGCTCCTCTGTACAGAGACTGATGTGACTGTGGGTGAGGGGACATTAGAGTGTAAGCTCTTCTGTACAGAGACTGATGTGACTGTGGGTGAGGGGACATTAGAGTGTAAGCTCCTCTGTACAGAGGCTGATGTGACTGTGGGGGAGGGGACATTAGAGTGTAAGCTCCTCTGTACAGAGGCTGATGTGACTGTGGGGGAGGGGACATTAGAGTTTAAGCTCCTCTGTACAGAGACTGATGTGACTGTGGGGGAGGGGACATTAGAGTGTAAGCTCCTCTGTACAGAGACTGATGTGACTGGCTCAGTGATCTCTGTACAGCTCTGTGGTATATGTTAGAGCTATATAAATGTATAATAATAATAGTGTGTGACTGTGGGGGAGGGGACAATAGAGCGTAAGCTCCTCTGGTACAGAGACTGATGTGACTGTGGGGAAGGGGACATTAGAGCGTAAGCTCCTCTGTACAGAGACTGATGTGAATGTGGATGGACATTAGAGTGTAAGCTCCTCTGGTACAGAGACTGATGTGACTGTGGGGGAGGGGACATTAGAGTGTAAGCTCCTCTGTACAGAGACTGATGTGACTGGCTCAGTGTTCTCTGTACAGCACTGCGGTATGTGTCAGATCTATATAAATGTATAATAGTGTGTGACTGTAGGGTGACATTAGAGCGTAAGCTCCTGTGGTGCAGAGGCTAATATGAATGGCTCGGTGTGTTCTCTGTACAGCTCTGCGGTATATGTCAGCGCTATATAAATAATATTTTTGCCATGTAAGTCTTGTGTACACAGTCTATAAATATATAAAGTCCAGGGATGATATCTCAGGTGTGCTGCGGATAATGAGAAGCAGAAAGGTCAGGCTCCCGGCTCCTGGCGGGGTGGTGGAAGGTGTAGAGGACTCCCACGCTCTTGTAGTTGCGTCTCCCTCGGCCTCACAGCGTGCGGTTTGCAGGGCAGTCCTGGCGGTCCGGGATAACAAGCCTCTTTTCATCCACCTTGTTATGTACAAGCATGGCTTTCTGCCTTGTGGCCTGGCAGCTCATTATGGAGCCTCAGACCTGGAATGTTCCTGCACTATTAATGGGACTTTGTTTGCTTTATTCCTAGCCCTCCGCTGTTCCCTTCTACACACAGGAGCCTGTTGTCGGGGGGCCCGGGCTCTCGCTTGGTGGTTTTACAGGGCCCACAGAATGTTAATGAAGTGAGCCAGGAGCTGCCACAAATCACCTGGCCTTCACGGCTCCTTCCCTCACAAAGAGGACCTGTCACCCCCAGAAAGCTTCGTGTGCGTGGCCCGCAGTTAAAGCAGCCAAGAAGCACACGGAATTCTGGGTATTTGAATTTCTTTTTTAAAATAGCGAGCTGCTGTACCGGCGCTGCAGGTTGTGGATCTGGACCCACGGCTGAAGACAGATTTCTAACAAAGATATTAATTGAAGGAGGATTAGTTAGAATAGTTATTTGTGGAGACATGAAATGTATTGGGTTGTAGCACACCTACCTGAATCAGGAAAGCACTTCACGTGGAAGAGATGCAGAGAGAATCTTCTAGGCTGGCACTATATGTTTGCCGCCATTTTGGGCTTAAAGTAGCTTAGCTCTGATAGTTGGCACAATTCTTACTGCCCCCATACTGGGAACCCTCACCCCCCTTACAGCCCCCATACTGGGAACCCCCACCCTCCTTACTGACCTCATACTGGGAACCCCCACCCTCTTTACTGCACTCATACTAGGAACCCCCACCCTCCTTACTGCCCCCATTCTGGAAACCCCTACCCTCCTTACTGCCCCCATTCTGGAAGCCACCACCCTCCTTACTGCCCCCATACTGGGAACCCCCACCCTCTTTATTTCCCCATAACAGGAAACCCCAAACTCTTTACTGCCCTCATACTGGGAACCTTCACCGTCCTAATACCCCCACCCTTATTACTGATCCCATACCAGGAACCCCCACACTCTTTACTACCCTCGTCCTGGGAACCTCCACCCTCCTTATTGCCCCCGTACTGCGTACCCTCACACTCTTTACTGCCCTGTACTGGAAACCCCCACCCTCCTTACAGCCCCCATACTGGAAACCCCCACCCTCCTTATTGCCCCATATTAGGAAACCCCAAACTCTTTACTGCCCCCATATTGGGATCCCCACCCTCCTTACTGCCCTCATACTGGGGACCTTCACCCTCCTTATGGCCCCTATACTGGGAACCCCCACACTCTTTACTGCCCCCATCCTGGGAACCTCGACCCTCCAAATTGCCCCCATACTGGGTACCCTAACACTCTTTACTGCCCTGTACTGGAAAACCCTACCCTCTTCATTCCCCCAGACTTGGAAACCCCATACTCTTTACTGCCCCCATACTGGGAACCTTCACCCTCCTTATTGCCCCAATACTGGGAATCCCCATCTTCTTTACTGCCCCTATATTAATCACCACACCATCCTTACTACACCCTCCTCACTGCCCCCATATTAGGCACCTTACATTTTTTTAATTAACCCTGTACTGGGAACCCCCACCCTCCTTACTGCCTGTGTATTGGGCATCCCTATCTTTCATACTGTCTCTGTATTGGGCACCACCACTCTCCTTCCAGCCCCCTTATGGGGAACCCTATCTTCTTTACTGCCACTTTATTGAGCACCCCACCATCCTTACTGCCCCTAAATTGTTAGTTCCCACTTTCCTTATTGTCCCTTACTAGGAACCCCCACTATCTTTACTGCCCCTGTATTAAGCACCCCACCCTCCTTACAGCACCTGTATTAGGAACTCCCACATTCCTCACTGCCCCCTACTGGGAACTCCACCCTCTTCGCTGCCCCTGTATTAAGCACCTCATCCTCCTTACTGCCCCTGTTTTAGGAACCCCTGCCTTCCTTTTGGCCTCTGTGCTGGGAACCCCCATCCTCTTTACTGCCCCTTTATTTGTCACTTCCACCCTTCCTACTACCCCTGTATTGGTACCCTACCCTCTTCACTGTCCTTGGACCGAGAACCCCCAAGCTCCTTACTGAACCTGTATTAGGCACCTCCACCCTCCTTACTGCCACCGTATTTGGCAACACCATCATCCTTACTGCCTCTATGCTGGGAAGTCCACCCTTCTTACTTCCCCTGTATTAGTCATCTCAGCCCTCCTTACTGCTCCCCGCATTAAGCACCCACACCTTCCTTACTGCTTTCTTTAATAAACACCCCCACTTTATACCCTCCCCTATGCTGGGCACCCCATCCTCCTGGCTGCCCACTGCACTAGGCACCCCCACCCGGCTGTCTTTACTAAAAAAAAACCCCACCCTTCATGCTGCCCTCTATACTGGGGACTAGGAATTCCCACCCTCCTTACAGCTCTCATTACTTAACACTCTCACTCAGGGGTGGACTGACAACTCATGGGGCCCCCGGGCAATAGGGGATCATGGGGCCCCTGTGTCCTTGCCCAAACTCAAAAAAGCCTATGAAAAAGGTACCAGGGGCATTTCATGGGGCCCCCTACTGACCCCCCTAGGCAATAGGGGATCATGGGGCCCCTGTGTCCTTGCCCAAACTCAAAATAGCCTATGAAAAAGGTACCAGGGGCATCTCATGGGGCCCCCTACTGACCCCGGGCCCTCGGGCAGTGCCCGAGTTTCCAAATGGTCAGTCCGCCCCTGCTCTCACTTTATACCCTGTCTTATACTGGGAACCTCCACCTTCCTTACTGCCCCCTAAACTAGGCACTTCCACTGTTTATATTGCCCCTGCCTCTGTATGATGGGCACTCTCATCCTATGCCCCCTGTACCTGGCACCTACACCTTCCTCAAGCTCACCCCCTTTTACTGGGCATCCCACTTACTGCCCCTCCACAGGAAAGCTACAGAGGACCAGAACAGTGATGTGTCTCCATACGTTCCCTGCATTTGGTCATGTGATCTGCGATGATGCAGATGACCATGGGCAGTGGACCCGCGGGGGTGGAAGTACTGTGCCGGGCTCTGCTCTAATGACACTTCCGGTAAAAAATAGGCTTTTTCCCCTTTAGCACAACTGCAGTGTTCCCTGGATTGTATCATTTCCATTGATTATATTTAGAGTTACTGTATAAAGCAGAAGGCAACCCGGGTGCTACAGGTGACTCCCCACCAGAGTCATCATTAACCAAGAACCTTCTCACCTGCGGACTTCAGACAAGGTGATGGGACAGGCGCCGGAGGACCAGCCCCCTCCTCATTCCTAATTAATGGGCCCATTTGATTGATTGAAACATCGGCCGGGATGACATTAAAAATGTGTCCTGTCAGCACAGCGCAGAACTTAGATTTCATTGCGGCGAATTCGCCCTCATTAACCTTTGCGGCAATTCACCCGCCTTCCGCCCAGCGGCCTCATTCCGTGTCACCTTTTATCTTCCTACAGAAGCAAAGTCAAGATCTCGGCCTTTCGTCTCCGAGCCCGGCTCATTGGACCGCGTACAGACTCCCCGTGCAGGACGCAGCTCGCAAAGAGGTAAAAAACAAAAAAAAAACCGCTCGCGGTCATTAACTACATGATGAAAATTCCTGGACGGGGGAGGGGGGAATTATATTTATATTAACAGAAGATGAGAAGATAAACCGGATACAAGTCTTCAGTTATTCGTTATGTGATTACTGCGATGGATGGATATTGAGATAGATGGATAGACTGTTCAAAAGATACATAGAGATAGATTATTGATCAATTAAAGGATAGATTAGCCGTAGATAGATAGATAATTGATCAGTCAAAAGATATAGATAGATAGATAATTGATCAATGAAAAGAGATAGATAGATAGATAGATAGATAGATAGATAGATAGATAGATAGATAGATAGATAGATAATTGATCAAGGAAAATAGATAGATAGATAGATAGATAGATAGATAGATAGATAGATAGATAGATAGATAGATAGATAGATAATTGATCAAGGAAAATAGATAGATAGATAGATAGATAGATAGATAGATAGATAGATAGATAGATAGATAGATAGATAGATAGATAATAGATAGATAGATAGATTGATCGATAATTGATCAAGGAAAAGAGAAGATAGATAGATAGATAGATAATTGATCAAGGAAAAGAGATAGATAGATAGATAGATAGATAGATAGATAGATAATAGATAGAAAGATAGATAGATAATAGATAGATAGATAGATAGATAATACATAGATAGATAGATAGATAGATAGATAATAGATAGATAGATAATTGATCAAGGAAAAGAGATAGATAGATAGATAGATAGATAGATAATTGATCAGTCAAAAGATAGATTATAGATAGATAATTGATCAATGAAAAGATATAGATAGATAGATAGATAGATAGATAATTGATCAATGAAAAGAGATAGATAGATAACTGATCAATGAAAAGATAGATTATAGATAGATAACACTGTTCAACAAATTTTTATTTTTTGCCAGTTTTGGAAACAAAAGGATCCATTTCTTAATGAATTTCACATTCTGAGTTCAAATCTAACAATGAAATTTGTCAATTGGCTCTAGTTTTTCTGTAAACGGAAAGTTTTCTACTATAGGCGTAATGACTACATAATGCACAATAATTATATAGATAGATGTCTTTCCACAAATATAAAGCAAGTGATATGACTACATAACAAAGCCTAAGTGGCAGAATATATTGCATAGGATTACCAAGAAAAATTATAGCCATAAGCTAAGTTGAATCATTTTAATACTTCGGATTCTCACTAGTTTTGTCTTCAGTTTGTGTCGGTTTTGCTTCTCTTGGCTTTTCTCTTGTATTCGAGGAAAGGGCTATCTCTTACAACTGCACGTGACTACACGCTTCAGGTTCTTCCTCACTTGACTCAACCACGAAGGATTCTGGTGCTTTAGGAATTGGTAGTCCCTCTCCATGAGGAACTGGACGTATTGCCGATGGAATATTTGGATAGTGCACAGATAACTTTTTCTTCTTATTTAGCCCTTTTACAATTGGAGGCACCATACAAAAGTAACAATTACTAACATGATCTGTTGGCTCTCTCCAAATCATTGGCACAGCGAAAGGCATAGATGCCTTTTTTCCATTCAACCATTGCTCCAGTGCCGTCCCACAAGAATTGCAGCATATATGTGGTGCCCAGCTCTTGTCCTGGTCTCCTATCTTGCAGCCAAAATACAAGTTGTAGGCTTTCTTAATCATTCCTGTTATCCTCCTTTTTTGTGAGATAAAAGTTATTTCACCGCAGATATAGCAGAAATTATCTGCTTTATTCACACAAGTTCGAGGCATTACTGAGTAGCCTATATAAGCATAAAACGAAATGTAAAGACGCTGTCCAACTACAATCAGCTACAGATACTGCAGCTTTTATGCAGTGAAGTGATGCAATTAAAGGCTAATATTGCATCATCTCAGTATACATGCAATTTTCTATTGGTCACCAGTATCAATTGCGCAATATGCAGCTGAAGTTGCATCATAATTTTGAATGGCTTACGTCATTAGATGGGTGAATATATCATGGAAACTAGAGCCAATCAACATTTTTTAGGGTCATTTTCGTTTTCAGCACCCCAAAATTATGTAAGATTAGCTAATTTTATGCCCAAAACTTTTTACCTGTTGAACAGTGTAATTGATCAATGAAAAGATATAGATAGATAGATAGATAATAGATAGATAGATAGATAGATAGATAGATAGATAGATAGATAATAGATAGATAGATAGATAGATAGATAGATAATAGATAGATAGATGTGAGATCGATCAGTGGATGGATGGATAGATCAATAGATAGACAGACAGACGTTAACACATACTTTAATGTACATATGTTGATGGAACTACAATAATTGGTCCTAAACACACGATGAGAATATCAGATGAACAATCGTCTCATATCCAAAGTGAAGGGGTTACAAAAGTGACAAAGATTCTTGTACGACAGAATAAAAATTCCGAAGTGACACAATGTATTTGTATTGTATTTTTGGACAAAAACTGTACTGATGAAATGAATATCATATGATCTGGTATTGTACGAGAGACATTCTCATGCTTGTCCTTTTGAATAATTTCGGACGATTGCTGTGTACCAACAATCAGATTATTGTGCGGTTGCACTGAAAGCAGTATTTTTTTTGCACGATTTTCTGCCGGTACGTACTGGGCTTAAAGGATAAGTATGGAATATTTGCGGATTGTTGTTTTTCTTCTTAGAGATAATTGTTGGGATTTTTATCTCATAAATACTTCTATAGATACAGTATGATGAGGACTAACGGGCATCATGAGGCAGGTTCGGGGGTGTACGCCTCACCAGGTGACACCTACCGTACGTGGTGACACCAGACCCGCTCCACAAAAAGGTAAGTTGTAAAGCAAGCCGATGATCCCCGCAGGATGGATCTGATCCATTATGCTCAATCCGCAGATCCGATCCATCCTGCGGGAATCGTCGGCTTGCTTTACAACTTGCCTTTTTCGTGGAGCGGGTCCAGTGTCACCCCATATAAGTTGCACCCCGACGATCGCCGCTGGATGGATCGGATCTGCGGACTGGGGAGCATAATGGATCGGCGTCCAGTCCATTATGCTCAATACACAGATCCAATCCATCCTGTGGGAATCGTCGGCTTTCTTTACAACTTACCTTTTTGTGGAGCAGGTGCGGTGTCACCCCGTATAGGTTGCATGCCGACGATCCCCACAGGATGGATCAGATCTGCCGATTGGGGAGCATAATGGATCGGAGTCCGATCCATTATGCTCAATCCGCAGATCCGATCCATCCTGCGGGAATTGTCAGCTTGCTTTACAACTTACCTTTTCGTGGAGCGGGTCCGGCGTCACCCCATATAAGTTGCACCCCGACGATCGCCACAGGATAGATCAGATCTGCGGACTGGGGAGCATAATGGATCGGAGTCCAGTCCATTATGCTCAATCCGCAGATCCGATCCATCCTGCGGGGATCGTTGGCTTTCTTTCTAACTTACCTTTTTGTGGAGCAGGTCCGATGTCACCCCATATAGGTTGCATGCCGACGATCGCCGCTGGATGGATTGGATCTGCGGATTGGGGAGCATAATGGATCGGAGTCCAGTCCATTATGCTCAATCCGCAGATCCGATCCATTCTGCAGAGATTGTCGGCATGCAACCTATACGGGGTGACATCGGACCCGCTCCATGAAAAGGTAAGTTGTAAAGAAAGCCGACGATCCCCGCAGGATGGATCGGATCTGCGGATTGGGGAGCATAATGGATCGGATCCTCAAGACCCAAGACTGGGGAGCATAATGGATCGGACTCTGATCCATTATGCTCAATCCGCAGATCCGATCCATTCTGCAGGGATCGTCGGAGGGGGTGTCACCAAGTGTTATCGCACCGGGTGACACCACCCCTAGGGACGCATCTGATGAGGAATAGGTTGTGTCAGATATAAAGGATTACATTGGTTTGATAATTATTTTCGGTTCCGGTATTTCACACCGGAGTGATATTTATGTCTGTGAACGGAACGTTCTGATGAGTAAACTATTATACGATAAAATGACAAAAGCAGCTACAAGAACTCGTACAGCTCAGTGAATTCAGTGAGTTCAGCCACCATGCAGCCTTCGGTAACTGTCAGTTTTGCGCACACTGCAGACATTTGGAGGCATTGATGGGGAATGGAAGTGAAATCATTTGCAGCGATAAGACCTATTAAGCGGAAAAAGACAGAAAATCCAAATGACAATCAAGGTTTTTACAATGTTGCGATTTTTGAACCGTATCGGTTTAAATTCTAGCGTTTGCAGAGTCCATTGATTGGTGGAGGAGGGGCACACTACACATGTAGAAGCCCGTGATGGCACCCTGACCTCTTTGTTCCTCCTCATTGGGCCTCCATGGCAGAGGAGCACGGCGGTGGAAGAGCGCTCAGAGCCGCCAAACCAGCTACAATTTCCATTCAATATGTGGCTGACAAGTCAATATCTGTCATCCAATTCTTAGAAAATGTTCCAAAAGGGAAAAGTGAACTAAATACTCTCTTTTATTAATGACTTAAAGTGGACCCAGCACTTCTTAGTAATGTGTCAGTGTCAGGGGCGGACTGACAACTCATGGGGCCCCCGGGCAATAGGGGATCATGGGGCCTCTGTGTCCTTGCCCAAACTCAAAAAAGCCTATGAAAAAGGTACCAGGGGCATCTCATGGGGCCCCCTACTGACCCCGGGTCCTCGGGCTGTGCCCAAGTTTCCAAATGGTCAGTCCGCCCCTGGCCAGTGTAACGCCGGGGTCACGGTGCCCCAGCAATGCCTTCATCTGCTTTCTCTCCAGAAGGAAGGTGCCTTCTTTGTTCAGGCATCATCCAGGGTCATTATCAACTTCCAGGGCTGAGATGCTGACTCAGCCGTAACCAGGGGCGGACTGACAACTCATGGGGCCCCCGGGCAATTGGGGATCATGGGGCCCCTGTGTCCTTGCCCAAACTCAAAAAAGCCTATGAAAAAGGTACTAGGGGCATCCTATGGGGCCCCCTACTGACATCGGGCCCTCGGGCAGTGCCCGAGTTTCCAAATGGTCAGTCCGCCCCTGGCCGTGACACAGTTATGTAAATCCTGGTTACAGTGTACAGGCTGGAGGAGAGGAGACTGAGGAAATGCTTCCTGCTGCCTGCAGCAGACTGATGATATCATCTCAGCCTAGTCAAAGTCGCTGGACTGGAGCTCAAGGACGGCTTTTTATTGGTAAAAGTTGAAACTTTTTTTAAAACAATCCTGACGTTTTAGGATTTCATACAGGGAGACTTGTGGGGGCGATCGACCGGTCCACTTTAACCCCTCGTCCGTCGGGTTGCCGCTCTATGCCGCAGTCGGCTCTGTAATGATTGGGACATGTTGGTGTTGGCCAGGCACTTAATACAGGAAGGCTCGTCTTGCCAGGTCTGTGCTAAGCGAGCCAAAGCTAACACAGGTCTGACTTATATACTGAGTGTCAGACCGCAGAACCCCGGGAAAGAAAACATGGCGTTCTGCTACGTAGGAGCAATTACTGTACATGGTAAATGGATGGACGCAGTCACATGACTCCAAGTTTGTAGTAGTTTTTTTTTCTAAAAAAGTTTTTGTTAACTTTTTGAATTAGGGGTGCATTACACAGGCAATTAAATCTATAAAGAGACTGTGTCCCGAGGCAGGTGCGGGGGGTGCGCGCCGCACCGGGTGACGCCTGCCGCACAGGGTGACACCGGACCCGCTTCATGAAAAGGTAAGTTGTAAAGCAAGCCGGATCCATCCATCCTGCGGGGATAGTCGGCTTTCTTTACAATTTACCTTTTTGTGGAGTGGGTCCGGTGTCACCCCCTATAGGTTGCATGCCGACGATCCCCGCAGGATGGATGGGATCTGCGGACTGGGGAGCATAATGGATCGGAGTCCGATCCATTATGCTCAATCCACAGATCCGATCCATCCTGCGGGGATCGTCGGAGGGGGTGTCAACAAGTGTTATCACACCGGGTGACACCAACCCTAGGGACGCCCCTGGTCATCAGCATAACAAAACGGCACTGAGTATTTTAAGTACTTGTTTCATTTGTCCATTTTATAAATTAATTTTGTATTCACTTGCGATGTGTCTTTGGACTTGCTATGAAATTTGACCACCCAAGGAAGAGTCAGTTCCCTAGCACCGCCCCCTCCCTCCGTGCACAGCATAGCCCTCTCCTCTTCTGGGAGGGTCTAATTATTGTCTGTGCTGGTCTAGCTCCTCCAACCCTCCCCTCACCTCCCTACATAGTCTTTCATGTAGCTGTAGGTGGAGTACTATAGAGGGGTTGCCAACAACAAATCCAAGATGGCGGAACCCAGCAACAGTCTCATGGCTTACTGCCCTTGATCTCTTTATCAGCACCCCAGCAAGTAATTAGGCCTATCTCTGGGGACGACAAAAACTGAAGCCCAAGTAAATGAATCCTTGCTTGGGTCTAAGGGGCCACAGATGAGGTTTTACTTACCTGGTCCATCCCTGGGAAAGAAAACATTGCATTTTGCTATGTTTGGGTCTAAGGGGCCACAGATGTGGTTTTACTTACCTGGTCCATTCCTGGGAAAGAAAACATTGCATTTTGCTATGTTTGGGTCTAAGGGGCCACAGATGCGGTTTTTCTTACCTGGTTCATTCGCTACCCCGGCAGCTGGAACTCCGCTCTACTATGATCTGAAAGTGGACTGTCCATTGGCATCCTCATATCCAGTTCATGCCTATGGGCTCTGCATTGGTCTTGATGAGGGCAGAGGATCTGAGGCTGCCAGAGCATAGGGAAGAATAGGCTTCTGGGACTGGTCTTACAACCCAGAGGTGCCTGCAGGAGCAGAGGTTGGGGTAAGTAAATATGCTTTTTGTGGTCCCCTAAACATACGTATGACTTAGTCCCCAAGACCTAAGACCTAGTCCAAAAAAACAAAGTTAAAAAACAGGGGAGCTTGATAAACTGGGTACCAAATATGTACCCTCAGAGATGCCTGCAGAAACAGAGGTTGGGGTAAGTAAATGTGCTTTTCGTGGTCCCCTAAACATACATATGACTTAGTACCCAAGACCTAAATCCTAGTGCTGCCCTTGGTCCTCTAGACCTAAGACCTAGTCCAGAAAAACAAAGTTAAAAAACTGGGGAGCTCGATAAACTGGGTACCAAATATGTACCCTCAGAGGTGCCTGCAGGAGCAGAGGTTGGGGTAAGTAAATACACTTTTCGTGGTCCCCTAAACATACATATGACTTAGTCCCCAAGACCCAAGTCCTAGTGCCCTGGTCCCCTAGACCTAAGAACTAGTCCAGAAAAACAAAGTTAAAAAACGGGAGCTCGATGAACTGGGTACCAAATATGTACCCTCAATCAACTGCCCACTCAATAAAGTAAAAATATATAGAGTGGGGCTCTATGGCAAAGGTACAGCATAAAGGAAAAACAGGCAGATACAGAGCAATCCCCCAAAAGGGGCCATATAACTGAGCCAACT
>NW_028319487.1:362500-372500 GCF_062004578.1 Staurois parvus | reverse complement strand
TCTACAGTCTCTGACCATCTCCTGTACTATATCCGCAGTCTCTGCCCATCTCCTGTATCATGTCTGCAGTCTCTGACCATCTCCTGTATCATGTCTGCAGTCTCTACAATCTTTGAAAATTAATAGTCACTGAATATTTTGTGTGGCCCTTTGGTGATGTCAGGGGCCACACACGAGGCCCCCCATATCCAGCATGTTGACCACCACTGCCTTATGGTCTTTTTTAATCTATATACTGTAATAGTTATACCAAACACAAACAAAATGTAACTTTCTGCCTATGGCGACTTCTATTGGGAAGCTGCTACAATGTATCCTCATCGACCATCAGCAGGCTACTAAACGTAAACCAGTTCCTTCTATATATACATCCTAAAATCAAATAAAAGAGCATCTGATATGATCATGTGACGTAGAATTCATTACCACGATCAACCTTCTCACTGCAGTTAGATAGCATTCCAGATAGAACGAAGCATCCACGTGGTACAGATGCCACATGCATGCAGAGGTCTCCCAAGGTTTCACCGGCAATCCCGGTTTTCTCTAAGGGGCCCCCTTGTTATGTCATTGTGACTGCATTTCTCCCCATAAAAGTCAAAAGGAATGTAAAAGCAGCTTGAGGCAGCTTTGAAGGTGTTCAACTGCAGGTCAGAAGAAGGTCAACTGCGGGTTATGCAGAGGTCAACAAGATCAGAATAAGGTCAACTGCAGGCTGTGAGAAGGTCAGAAGAAGATCAACTGCAGGTTAAGAAGAGGTCAACAAGATCAGAATAAGGTCAACTGCAGGTTGTTGAGAGGTCAACAGTAGGTCAGAAGAAGGTCAACTGCAGGCTGTGAGAAGGTCAGAAGAAGATCAACTGCAGGTTAAGAAGAGGTCAACAAGATCAGAATAAGGTCAACTGCAGGTTGTTGAGAGGTCAACAGTAGGTCAGAAGAAGGTCAACTGCAGGTTGTGAGAAGGTCAGAAGATCAACTGCAGGTTGAGAAGAAGTCAACCACAGGTCAGAAGAAGGTCAATTTCAGGATATAAAGAGGTCAACAATAGGTCAGAAGAAGGTCAACTGCAGGTTACTGAGAGGTCAGCAATAGGTCAGAAGAAGGTCAACTGCAGGTTATGAGGAGGTCAAAAGCAGGTCCGAAGAAGGTAAACTGCAGGTTATGAGAAGGTCAACAGCAGCTCAGAATAAGGTCAACTGCAGCTTATGAAGAGGTCAACAATAGACAGGAATAAGGTCAACTTCAGGTTGTGAGGAGGTCAAAAGCAGATCAGAAGAAGGCAGGGCGGACTGACAACTCATGGGGCCCCCCGGGCAATAGGGGATCATAGGGCCCCGTGTCCTTGCCCAGACTCAAAAAAGCCTATGAAAAAGGTACCAGGGGCATCTCATGGGGCCCCCTACTGACCCCGGGCCCTCAAGCAGTGCCTGAGTTTCCAAATGGTCAGTCCGCCCCTGGAAGAAGATCAACCACAGGTTGTGAAGAACTCAATAGCAGGTCAGAAGACAGTCAACTGCAGGTTGTGAAGAGATTACCAGCAGGTCAGAAGAAGGTCAAATGCAGGTTATGAAGAGGTCAACAATAGATCAGAATAAGGTCAACTGCAGGTTGTGAGGTCAGCAACAGGTTAGAATAAGGTCAGCTGCAGGTTGTGAAGAAGTCAACAGCAGGTCAGAAGAAGGTCAACTATAGGTTATGAAGAGGTCAACAATAGACAGGAATAAGGTCAACTTCAGGTTGTGAGGAGGTCTGTCAGGGCTCCCAGTAAGACCAGAGATGCGTAAACTGACACAGGGAAACGCAGGCTCAAATATAAAACGCACAATATCACAAAACCAAACCTCCAACTGATAATGAAATGAACACAGACAAGAGCAGTCAGGGCTGGTGAGGTGGAGTGGTCAGGCAGGCCGGGTCAGGAACCGTCGGTCAGACATGACACAAAGGAGCAGGCAGAAGAGTGGTCAGGAATAGCCGAGGTCAGGACAGGCGGAGTTCATTCAGAATCAGGATCAAAGCAGAGTCAGGATCAGGCAGGAAGCAGACAGGATGCAGGTACAGGGGCTCATGGGAAACATACACCAAGGCACTGACTGCAGGCCTGGCCACTCCTTAAATACACCTCCTGCAATCAGCCTCAGGTGATGACTTGATTGCAGGAGTGAGCTTCTGGCTGCTGAGAGCACCAGTTGGCCAGCCCTGGTACTGCAGCCCACACGGCAGGTGAGTCCCACCACCAGTGGTGAGTCCATTCCTAACAAGGTCAAAAGCAGATCAGAAAGTCAACTGCAGGTTGTGAAGAGATTAGCAGCAGGTCAGAAGAAGGTAAGCTGCAGGTTATGAAGAGGTCAACAATAGATCAGAATAAGGTCAACCACAGGTTGTGAGGTCAGCAGCAGATCAGAATAAGGTCAGCTGCCGGTTGTGAGGAGGTCAAAAGCAGATCGGAAGAAGGTAAGCTGCAGGTTGTGAAGAAGTCAACAGCAGGCCAGAAGAAGGTCAACTGCAGGTTATGAAAAGGTCAACAATAGACAGGAATAAGGTCAACTTCAGGTTATGAAGAGGTCAACAATAGATCAGAATACGGTCAACTGCAGGTTATGAAGAGGTCAACAATAAATCAGAATACGGTCAACTACAGGTTGTAAGGAGGTCAAAAATAGGTCAAAAGAAGGTAAATTGAAGGTAGAGTCAACAGCAAGTCAGAAGGTCAACTGCAGGTTATGAAGAGGTCAACAATAGACAGGAATAAGGTCAACTTCAGGTTGTGAGGAGGTCAGAAGCAGACCAGAAGAAGATCAACTGCAGGTTATGAAGAGGTCAAACATAGATCAGAATATGGTCCTGATGAAGTAACCAGAGAGCAAGGCAGGAGACCATGAGATCGAGTATGAACCCTTTTCTTTGCAGGCTTGACTTTGGGTTTTAGAAACGACCTCTTTCTGTAGTTGCTCTTCTATGTAAACAAAGCTGTAATTGAGGTCGCCGGCCCTTTTAATCTTTACCGCGTGGCGCATTTCCAGGGTTTAGCAAGTTGGTTGCGCATCGGGCCTGTGGAGTGGGTCGTGTTGGCAAAGCAATTATCACACCGGCACAGACAGTCTCGTTCGTCCCGTGAATATAAAGTCGGCATTGAGGGGAGCTGAACTGTGCCGTTTAGAAGCTCCGCCACTAATGCCTCTTATACAAGACGAGGGCAGCTTATTAAGATCGTTTCCAGCCACCAGCCAAGCCGGGATTAGCAGGCAAATTGGTTATTTCGAGGCCACAGGAATGTAACACGGCAATAGATTGCAAGCTCCGGGGCAGACAATGGCACTTCTTGAAAAGCAGCCTTTGTTCCAGCCCAGGATGCTCTGCAAATTCCCGCCAGCATTGTCCCGGAACCACACGTGTATTACAGCTCATAAAAGAAACTTTACTCAGTGTAAATGCTTTAATAATCAGGGCCAATCGTCCCCTGTAGGCACAGAATTAAAACACGCCAAGTGTTACGAAAGACACAGCACTTTCTTTTTATTTTTTTTATAAAAGGGGCAGATTCTTTTTTTTTTAAATCATTTATATAATTTTCATTAACTATTTTCATGATCGAGGGTCCCAGAGAAACGCCCAGACCGAATTTCACACTGTCAGTACGTGTCAGTTGACAATAACTCACCGTCATTAAAATGACACTAAAATGATGATTCTGGTACAAAGCAAAGTTATTCACTAGTGAAACAAAGGCCTTTTTTTTTTTTTTTTCAGCTGTGCTCTTTTTTTTTTATGCGACACTGAAAAAGATAGGAAACAAAATTAAAATAGAACCAAAAAAAAGTTTAAATATCATCGGTCCAACAAGCAATTTTTTATTTAATATATATATATTTAATTTTTCTAATTTTTTAATATTTGTATTATTTGCGCTGTGTCATTTTATGAGTATATCTTGATGATCGGTCAATTTTTGAACAGCAGCATTTATATTAAGTCCAACAAGCAATTTTTTATTTAATTTAATATATATATATTTAATTTTTCACATTTTTTATTATTTGTAATATTTGCGCTGTGTCATTTTATGAGTATATCTTGACGTTCAGTAAATTTTTGAACAGCAGCATTTATATGAAGTCCAACAAGCAATTTTTTTATTTAATTTAATATATATATATATTTAATTTTTCACATTTTTTAATATTTGTATTATTTGCGCTGTGTCATTTTATGAGTATATCTTGAAGTTTAGTCAATTTTTGAACAGCAGCATTTATTTTGATTTATTGTTTATTCCTTTGGTGCAAGGTTTCTAAATTTTACAACTTTGACATGTGTTAGTAAAACCGTACATATATCATCACAACTCATAAGGTGACACAGCGCAAATAATCCAAATAATAAAAAATTGTAAAAATTAAAAAACAAAAAATATATATATAAAACAGACCAACAAGCAATTTTTAATTGTATATATATATATATATATATATATATATTAAATTAAATAAAAGTTTCTAATATATTTTATGTTATTTATGTGTATATATATATATATATATATATATATATATATATATATATATATAAAATATATTTTATATATATATATATATATAAGATATATATATATATATATATATAAGATATATATATATATATATATATATATATAAAATATATTTTATATATATATATATATATATATAAGATATATATAAGATATATATATACAGTATATATAACAATAAAAAATTCTAATATATATTTAATTTTGCACATTTTTTGTTATTTGTAACATTTGCGCTGTGTCATTTTCTGAGTATATTTTGATGTTCAGTCAATTTTTGAACAGCAGCATTTATTTTGATTTATTGTTTATTCCTTTGGTGCAAGGTTTCTATTTTTTTTATATCATCACAACTACTTTGTACATCCAGGGGAATTATACCTTGTTTTTTTCTATATAGGAAATGCTTCTCTATCTGTTACCATTTGCTCCCATTTAAAATAACACTAAAATTATGATTCTGGTACAAAGTAAAGTTATTCATGAATGAAACAAAAAAAAATTTTTTTTTTCAATTGTGCTTTTTTTTTTTTTATGTGACACTGAAAAAGATAGGAAACAAAATTAAAATAGAACCAAAAAAAGTTTAGATATTATTGGTTAGAAATATTCAATAGAAAAGATGGGACTTTCAGGGTGCATGAACATGAATAACAAACATTAAAAATTATATAATTTTTATTTTGTATTTTTTTAAAAAACACAAGAAAGGAAAAAATAAAGAAACATAAAAACAATTTCAGTTCTAAGAATATCAACTGAGATTCAAACTTGGTTAGGTAATTTTAGTTACTCCCTACATGTTTCGCCCTCACAGGCTTCTTCAGGGAAGATTTTTTGAGATAATCTCTACCGCCAAGGCTGTCTAAAGGTATATCAAAGGAAAATTTTTCAATTACCAAACAACTTTAATAAATCCATTAGAAAGTATTTAATCAAATATATATACATATACTGTATATGGGACTCAATGGCTCACCCTGGATGTGAAAGCTCACGGAGCTAGGAGAAAATGACCTACAAAAGATCTTAATTGGCCTACATGTCCAAAACAGTTGTAGAGGATATAATGGGCATCAAATATCATCTAGGCATAATGGGATAGACAAAAAAGAGATTAATTAAATTTAAAGGAAGATATGAAGAGATCATAATTCAATAGGTTGAGGGTAAATTTGGGCAATTTTACCTGTTAAATGCTTTAGAAGGATATATGGGTATAACCTAACAAAGATCTATGTGACCTATACGTTCACAACCATAAGAGAGGAAACAATGGACATCAAACATCCATCTGCACATAATAGGATAGACAAAGATCTATTGGTTAGAAAAAATAAAAAAAAATCTAAAAAAAAAAAAACAGCATGAAAATCATTGCTAAGGGGAGAAGGGGAAGAAGGAATTAAAGTGGTTCTAAAAACAGAAGTTTTTTTTTTTTACCCCTTCACACCTAAAGGTAAAAAAAAATTTTACAGCCTAAGTAAAATTTTACAACTTTGACATGTGTTAGTAAAACCGTACATATCATCACAACTCATACAATGACACAGCGCAAATAATACAAATAGTAAAAAATGTAAAAAATTAAATATATATATATATTCATATATATATATCAAAGTCCAACAAGCAATTTTCAATTTAATATAAAAATATAAATATATATATATATATATATATTTTACGTGTGTGTGTATGTATATATATATATATATATATATATATATATTTATATTTAATTGTTCACATTTTTTATAATTTGTATTATTTGCGCTGTGTCATTTTATGAGTATATTTTGAAGTTCAGTCAATTTTTGAACAGCAGCATTTATTTTGATTTATTGTTTATTCCTTTGGTGCAAGGTTTCTATTTTTTTTTTTATAGCATCACAACTACTTTGTGCATCCAGGGGAATTATACCTTGTTTTTTTCTATATCGGAAATGCTTCTCTGTCTGTTACCATTTGCTCCCATTTAAAATGACACTAAAATTATGAGTCTGATACAAAGCAAAGTTATTCACGAATGAAACAAAAGCCTTTTTTTTTCAATTGTGCTCTTTTTTTTTTTTATGCTACACTGAAAAAAATAGCAAACAAAATTAATATAGAACCAAATCAAGTTTAAATATTATTGGTTAGAAAATAAAATCTAAAGAAAAAAAAACAGCATGAAAATAATTGCTAAGGGGAGAAGGGGAAGAAGGAATTAAAGTAAATAAATACATTTTTTATCCCTTTCATGCCTAAAGGTAAAACAAATCTTACAGCCTAAGTAAAATTTTACAACTTGGACATGTGTTAGTAAAACCGTACATATCATCACAAGTCATTATGACACAGCGCAAATAATACAAATAGTGAAAAAAAAATTTAATTAAATATATATATATATGTCCAACAAGCAATTTTTAATTTTATATATATATTTAATATATATTTTTATATATACATGTGTGTGTATGTATGTATATGTATATATATATATATATATATATTATATTTATATATATTTAATATTTCACATTTTTTATTATTTGTATTATTTGCGCTATGTCATCTTATGAGTATATTTTGATGTTCAGTTCAGAAGAATTTTTTTACCCTTTCATGGCTAAAGGTAAAGCAAATCCTACAGCCTAAGTAAAGTTTTACAACTTTGACATGTGTTAGTAAAACCGTACATATCATCACAACTCATAAAATGACACAGCGCAAATAGTACAAATAATAAAAAATTAAATATATATATATATATATATATATATATATATATATATATATATATAAAAGTCCAACAAGCAATTTTTAATTATATATATATATATATATATATATATTTTATATATACATGTGTGTGTGTGTGTATATATATATATATATATAATCCTGTATAATATATATATATATATATATATATATATAATTTTACAAATTTTTTATTATTTGTATTATTTGCGCTGTGTCATATGATAATATTATGATGTTCAGTTCAAAATAATTTTTTTACCCTTTCATGCCTAAAGGTAAAACAAATCTTACAGCCTAAGCAAAATTTTGCAACTTTGACATGTGTTAGTAAAACCGTACATATCATCACAACATGTACAAAGTAGTTGTGATGATATGAAAAAAAAAAATAGAAACCTTGCACCAAAGGAATAAACAATAAATCAAAATAAATGCTGCTATTCAAACATTGACTGAATATCAAGATATACTCATAAGATGACTCAGCGCAAATAATACAAATAATAAAAAATGTTTAAAAATTATATATATTAAAGTCCAACAAGCAATTTTTTTTTATTCATATATATATATATATATATATATATAATTTTTTAAAATTTTTCACATTTTTTATTATTTGTATTATTTGCACCGTGTCATCTTATGAGTATATCTTGATGTTCAGTCAATGTTTCAATAGCAGCATTTATTTTGATTTATTGTTTATTCCTTTGGCGCAAGGTTTCTATTTTTTTTTTCATATCATCACAACTACTTTGTACATCCAGGGGAATGATAATGCCTTTTTTTCTATATTGGAAATGCTTCTCTGTCTGTTACCTGAGATCTCCCTGTGGGACCTTTTTTCCCCTTTTCTGAGATTTCGGGATGCCCTGGTTTCCCATTTGGTCCACACAGCTGGTTGCTTGTGATTGGACCTTTGCCTCCCACTCCGGGGCCCGTACTGTGTCCATGTAACTGATGGATTTTATGTCGTTGCCTATTTCGGTGTACACCATAATGCTGCTCCTTTACTTGTTTATTTGTTATTCTTGGCTCATTTTATTGCCATATGCTTTGTAGCTTCTGTGTACCTTTATATTGTATGATTTTTGGCTACCTTACCAGAAATATTTATAAATAAAGGAATTAAAAAAAAAAAATAAAAAAAAGAATATAGTCTAATGCTGTCTAAGAAGTGTTTCACGGCCCAGGAATGTTCAGTAGATGAAAGAATATCGCCATAAAGACAATTTGTGTGTGTGGAGTGTCTGGGGTTATGGTGGGGCGTTGGAGTGGTGGAGACATCAGCAACAATATGCTCTCCGGCCCAGGGGTGGACTGACAACTCTTGGGGCCCCCGGGCAATAGGGGATCCTGGGGTCCCTGTGTCCTCACCCACACTCAAACCACACAAAAAAAAAAAGCGTATGAAAGGTACATCTCATGGGGCAGAAAAGGGACATCTCATGGGGCCCCTTACTGACTCTGGGCCCTCGGGCAGTGCCCGAGGGGCCGAATGGTCAGTCTGCCCCTGCTCCTGGCATTTTATTAGGTCCACCTCTTCAATGGCTTGGTAACACAAATTGCTAATCAGCCAATCACACGGCAGCAACTCATTGCATTTTGGCATCTAGACGTGGTGAGGACGACTTGCCGAAGTTCAAACCGAGCATCGGAATGGGGAAGAAAGGGGATTCAGGTGAGTTTGAACGTGGCTTAGTTGTTGGTGCCAGACGGGCTCGTCTGAGGATTTCAAAAACTGTTGATCTACTGGGATTTTCCCACACAACCATCTCTGGGGTGTACAGAGAATGGTCCGAAAAATAGAAAATATCCAGCGAGTGGAAGTTGTGTGGAGGAAAATGCCTTGCTGAGGTCAGAGGTCAGAGGAGAATGGGCAGACTGGTTCCAGATGATAGAAAGGCAACAGTAACTTATGTTTCCAACCCCTGATTGAATCTATGCCATGGAGAATGAAGGCAGATCTGAAGGCAAAAGGGGGACCAACCCGAGACTAGCAAGGTGGATCTGATGCCTTCTAGAAGTGGTGTGTACAGTTAGAACATTCAGGATTTCTCAGGAAAGTATATTACCTCTAGAGCATGGGTGTCAAACTGGCGGCCCTCCAGCTGTTGCCAAACTACAAGTCCCATGAGGCATTGCAAGAGTGACAGTTACAAGCATGACTCCCAAAGGCAGAAGCTTGGTGGAACGTTTGCAACAGCTGGAGGGCTGCCAGTTTGACACCCCTTCTCTAAGCCATTGGTGTCAAACTGGTAGCCCTCCAGCTGTTGCCAAACTACAAGTCCCATGTGGCATTGCAAGATTGACAGTTACAAACACGACTCCCAAAGGCAGAAGCATGATGGGACTTGTATTTTCACAACAGTTGGAGGGCCACCAGTTTGACACCCTTGCTCTAGAGCAGCGGTTCTCAACCTGGGGGTCGCGACCCCTTTGGGGGTCGAACGACCATTTCCCAGGGGTCGCCTAAGACCATCGGAAAACATATTTCCGATGGTCTTAGGAACCGAGACACCGCTGCTCTGTCTCGCGATCTGTGGGCGGGATGATATGCTGCCCCTGTAACCTGGCCACACCTCCGGGATCACTCAACAGCTCCGCCTCCTCGTCGCTGATTGGCCACCGGAACTGTAGCTCAGGAGAGGCACACAGGCGGCCAATCACCGGCGAGGAGGTGGAGCTTGGAGA